>NC_056437.1:78504373-78614373 GCF_018296145.1 Oncorhynchus tshawytscha
ATGATTCTTAAAAATCCAAATAACTTGACAGATCTTCATTGTAAAGGGTTTGAACACTGTTTCCCATGCTTGTTCAATGAATCGTAAACAATTAATCAACATGCACCTGTGGAACGGTCATTAAGACACTAACAGCTTACAGACGGTAGGCAATTAAGGTCACAGTTAGTGGGGCAAAAAAGTATTTAGTCAGCCACCAATTGTGCAAGTTCTCCCACTTAAAGATGAGAGGCCTGTAATTTTCATCATAGGTACACTTCAACTATGACAGACAAAATGAGGGGGGAAAAATCCAGAAAATCACATTGTAGGATTTTTAATGAATTTCTTTGCAAATTATGGTGGAAAATAAGTATTTGGTCACCTACAAGCAAGATTTCTGGCTCTCACAGACCTGTAACTTCTTCTTTGTCCTTCTCTGTCCTCCACTCGTTACCTGATCTGAGGCTCCACGCAAGATCTCACCCCGTGGGGTCAAAATGATCACAAGAACGGTGAGCAAAAATCCCAGAACCACACGGGGGGACCTAGTGAATGACCTGCAGAGAGCTGGGACTAAAGTAACAAAGTCTACCATCAGTAACGCACTACGCCGCCAGGGACTCAAATCCTGCAGTGCCAGACGTGTCCCCCTGCTTAAGCCAGTACATGTCCAGGCCCGTCTAAAGTTTGCTAGAGAGCATTTGGATGATCCAGAAGAAGATTGGGAGAATGTCATATGGTCAGATGAAACCAAAATATAACTTTTTGATAAACTCAACTCGTCGTGTTTGGAGTACAAAGAATGCTGAGCTGCATCCAAAGAACACCATACCTACTGTGAAGCATAGGGGTGGAAACATCATGCTTTGGGGCTGTTTTTCTGCAAAGGGACCAGGACGACTGCTCCGTTTAAAGGAAAGAATGAATGGGGCCATGTATCGTGAGATTTTGAGTGAGAACCTCCTTCCATCAGCAAGGGCATTGAAGATGAAACGTGGCTGGGTTTTTCAGTATGATAATGATCCCAAACACACCGCCCGGGCAACGAAGGAGTGGCTTCGTAAGAAGCATTTCAAGGTCCTGGAGTGGCCTAGCCAGTCTCCAGATCTCAACCCCATAGAAAATCTTTGGAGGGAGTTGAAAGTCCGTGTTGCCCAGCAACAGCCCCAAAACATCACTGCTCCGGAGGAGGTCTGCATGGAGGAATGGGCCAAAATACCAGCAACAGTGTGTAAAGACCTTGTAAAGACTTACAGAAAACGTTTGACCTCTGTCATTGCCAACAAAGGGTATATAACAAAGTATTGAGAAACTTTTGTTGTTGACCAAATACTTATTTTCCACCATAATTTGCAAATAAATCAATTTAAAATCCTACAATGTGATTTTCTGGAATTTTGTCTGTCATAGTTGAAGTGTACCTATGATGAAAATTACAGGCCTCATCTTTAAGTGGGAGAACTTGCACAATTGGTGGCTGACTAAATACTTTTTTGCCCCACTGTTTGAAAATTTAGGACACTAAAGAGACCTTTCTACTGACTTTGAAACACCAAAAGAAAGATGCCCAGGGTCCCTGCTCATCTGCGTGAACGTGCCTTTGGCATGCTGCAAGGAGGCATGAAGACTGCAGATGTTGCCAGGGCAATAAATTGCAATGTCCTTACTGTGAGACGCCTAAGACAGCGCTACAGGGAGACAGAACAGATGTGTAACAACACCTGCACAGGATCGGTACATCCGAACATCACACCTGCAGGACAGGTACAGGATGGTAACAACAACTGCCGGAGTGACACCAGAAATGCACAATCCCTCCATCAGTGCTCAGGCTGTCTGCAATAAGCTGAGAGAGGCTGGACTGATGGCTGTAGGCCTGTTGTTGTAAGGCAGGTCCTCACCAGACATCACCGGCAACAACGTCGCCTATGGGCACAACCCACCGTCGCCTATGGGCACAACCCACCGTCGCTGGACAGACAAGACTGTCAAAAAGTGCTCTTCTCTGACGAGTCGTGGTTTTGTCTCACCAGGGGTGATGGTCGGATTCGCGTTTATCGTCAAAGGAATGAGCATTACACTGAGGTCTGTACTCTGGAGCTGGATCGATGTGGAGGGTCCGTCATGGTCTAGGGCGGTGTATCACAGCATCATCGGACCGAGCTTGTTGTCATTGCAGGCAATCCCAACGCTGTGTGTTACAGGCAAGACATCCTCCTCCCTCATGTGGTACCCTTCCTGCAGGCTCATCCTGACATGACCCTCCAGCATGACAATGCCACCAGCCATACTGCTCGTTCTCTGTGTGATTTCCTGCAAGACAGGAATGTCAGTGTTCTGCTATTGCCAGCGAAGAGCCCGGATCTCAATCCCATTGAGCACGTCTGGGACCTGTTGGATCGGAGGGTGAGGGCTAGGGCCATTTACCCCAGAAATAACCGGGAATTTGCAGGTGCCTTGGTGGAAGAGTGGGGTCACATCTCACAGCAAGAACTGGCAAATCTGGTGCAGTCCATGAGGAGGAGTTGCACTGCAGTACTTAATGCAGCTTGTGGCCACACCAAATACTGACTTATTTTTGATTTTGACCCCCCCCCTTTGTTCAGGGACGCATTATTCAATTTCTGTTAGTCACATGTCTGTGGAACTTGTTCAGTTTATGTCTCAGTTGTTGAATCTTGTTATGTTCATACAAATATTTACATGTTTGCTGAAAATAAACGCAGTTGACAGTGAGAGGACGTTTCTTTTTTTTGCTGTGTGTGTGTGGCAATTTAGCAATTAAGATTTTGTTATCTGTAATGGTTATAATAAATTTGCCATAGCTGCTGTTAGGTTCTAATTTAACAGAGTGAAAAACTCACGTACAACTATGATAAGCTCAAATCAAATCAAGCACCCAATGAGTCAGACAGCTGAACAGACAAAGACATCTTCCCACCTGTGTGTGTGTGTGTGTGTGTGTGTGTGTGTGTGTGTGTGTGTGTGTGTGTGTATACCCCAATTTAGGTGAAGTCTCCTCCTTCCCTCTAAACATATTTTTTGCTAGGCTCGAAGTTAAGTGATGTGGTTAATAAACTTTTCCTTCTCCCTTACTGTGACCTGACCTGACCTCGACCCCCATTCCTCACTAATCCACAGCTCTCCACCCTTATCAGTGACCACAACCATGTGATTGCCTTTCCTTAACTCAGTACATTCCAAGCCCCTGGCTCATATTCAACCTTAATTGACTCCACCATATACATTTATCCTACAGATAACCATTCATTTCTGGTGTAACAACCAGACTGTGGCCCTTTACCTTTCCATAGGATACTTGATGATTAACAATATTTCAAGTTTACCCGTCACTGTTGGCATAAAGGTAAATGTGCACATTTTTTTTCCAGTGCGGGCCTTGTGTTCTAAAAATAGCTTATTTTAATATATTTTTTTTTAAGTACTCGTAAAAAAAAACTGCCTGAACCTGCTCCATCCCACTGAGTTGAGGTCAAATAGAAACCAGCACACACTCCCCTGAACCAGAGTTGTCATCTGATGTAGACATTCTGACTTAGTTAACCCCCCTTCCATCCTCAGGCCAATCAGAAGCTGTTGCAGGAGGCGGAGAGGCAGGCCATCCAGACCATGCGTCAGGGTGGGGCTCTGACGGGCAAGTTTGTCAGCACCTCGTCCCTGCCGGCATCATGCCTGCCACCTGGGATGCAACACGACTTAGACTCCACCCAGGCCCCCAACAGCCACAGCAGTCACTCCTCCCTACTGCAGCACGTCCTCCTGCTGGAGCAGGCCCGCCAGCAGAGTGCCCTCCTCTCAGGTACATCTACCAACATATATTTATACTTTTATATCCCTGCCAGCAGAGCGTCCTACTTGCAGGTAAATATAGATTCAAATACATACGGCCTCTTCTGAAATACGTCTCTCTGACTCCTCCTCCCTCCAGTCCCCATGTACGGTCAGTCGCCGTTGGTGACGGGGGACCGGGTGTCCAACAGTATGCGCACGGTGAACAAGCTACCGCGCCACCGGCCCCTGAGCCGCACACAGTCTGCACCCCTCCCCCAGAGCCCCCAGGCCCTGCAACAGCTCGTCATGCAGCAGCAGCACCAGCACTTCCTGGAGAAGCAGAAGCAGTACCAGCTCAACAAGGTAGGGGATGCCACAAGGAACACTACTACAATATTAGAGGTTATGGTTGTGTTTGCAGGTTTAAAAAAAAAAGTATTGTATGCCATTTGACTGGACTGAGGGGGGTGTAGTATACTGTACATGTGGCAGGGAGAGTTAGACACTGCTATCTTTAAACCACACCAGATTCTGTCAAAAGGGGTGGAGATTCCTCGCCAACCGCCCACCCACCCAGAGGAGACAGAGGAGGAGCTCACAGAGACACAGGAGATGCAGGAGGAGGGGGCGGAGTCTGAGCGTCTGGGGGAGGGGCGTCCTCAGGAGCAGAGGCTCCAGAAGGAAGAGTCGGGGGAGATGTCACCCCCTTCAGAACGCCTGCTGACCCCCCTGAAGGGCGAGAGCACAGAGAGCGACCTGGAGGAAGAGGATGATGAAGACGAGGCCATCGAGCTGAGGGAGTGTGATGAGGAGGGCGTACCTTACGGCCAAGTAAATACTGCATTTTTTAAAAGACATTTTGCATTTAATTTGACTTTGATAGAGATAAACTTGTAGGGCAATACATGTTTTTAACACCAAGATGACTTTCTGTAAGAAAATCAGGGAGCCAATAAGAGGTGCAAATTGTTTATTTATAAACCATGAGTTTTGTCTTTCCTTGTACTATGATTAATTCTGCTGGAATCAAATCAAAGTTTATTGGTGTTATAGTGGGTGCAATGAAATGCTTGTTACTTGCTCCTAACAATGCAGCAAGAATATTCAGACCCCATTCGTTGTTGACCTTCCCAAATCTGTTCCGGTGACGTCTGTCTGATGACTAAACCTAGTGACTTGATTCAATCATTGTACCTCTTATAATGGGCCATTTATGACTTAATGGCAAGAAACTGTCTAGAATGACCAATCACTCCAGGGAGGGGTGTAGATTGCAGAAATGACCTACCAAAAGATCAGTAGCAAAGGCTATGCAGTTGAAAAGGTAGGAACGTCATCATTAGCGATGTGGCTACGAAGATTGGCGTTCACACCCAGTTAGAGTGGTGGGTTGAGTTTTGCGGGGGCCTGGTGATTTAGAAAAGGGTATCCCTTCTTGGAGGGCAGATTGGCTGCGCTGTGCGAGGCATCATCATGGCTCCCTACAGAAGAACGAGAGCCTTAATTCCCACCCACCTGTGAGTCATCCATTGCACTTAGCAGGAAATAAAGGAACAAGCTTTCAAGAATGAATCGCCTGCAGTTCTTTCACAAATTACCAAGAGGATAAGTGGCTCTAGTTATAAGTTGTTAAACAAAAGTTGCGAAAGGGCAAGTGGACGATTAAAAAAAAATATATATATATATGTATGTATGTATGTGTGTGTGTGTAATATATATATATATATATATATATATGAATTACTACAGGTAATTAAGATGGATTGAATTTGGATTTAGCTGTCATTGGCCGAGAGACTCAGTAGTTGATGACATGCATTTGGATCCTCATCAGAGCCTCATACTCTTTGAGGACCTAAACATTACAATATAATACAGTAAATGGCCACAGTTGGCTATGTTGCTGTTGGTTGTCATATTTGTCTCTAAATTATGGTCATTGACAGCAATTAATACATAACGTTAAAAAGAGGCAAAAAATAATGGACATGTTTTGTGGTCACGTTCCTCTAAGAAATGCTGTTTGTGCGTTGGAGGAAGAGCCAATGCAGCGAGGGAGATTATAAAATAAACCTCTCTCCTTCTCCCACACACCATTGACAAAAAATATCAGAGGAGAGAAAAGCATCAGAATTCGGGCTGTGTCTTCTCCCCCTTGATGCGCGCTCACACACCCTCCCTCCCCTGCCCTTGCTGCATTTTCTCATTTCAGTGAATGGACTCATCTGTGACTCATCTCTCCTTGGTGAATCATTCCCCTCTCCCGCCACCCCCGCCCTTCTCTCCCCCCTCTCTTCACCATGCCAGCCCTTTTCTCCCCCCTTTTCTCCCAGCACTTTACACCAATTCACCACCCACCAGGGAGGTAGGCTGCTGCAGTACCATTTCTGTTGTGATGGGCGAGGGGGATAGGAGTTTTTAGGGTATGGGGGCCATAGGGAGGGAGCATGGGTGTATGCAGTCATTCTGTAGAGACGACATCCTCAAAAACCTATTTTGGCATTTGAGTCAGTGACACGGAAGCCCCCCTACACACACAGCCTCCCTGCTGAACTTTTTTTTCCCTCTGACTCTGCTCTACTTGTCTGCTGTGGTGCCTTGAATACAAATGGATCTGAGCCGCCCTCTACAATGGAAAGACATGGGAAGCGAAAAGACAGTGAGAGAGACTCATAAGAGAGCCCGCATTGCCTTAGGATCTCTCATTTTAAAAGGGGTTAGCAAGGTGTGGGCCTGCCGTGTGTGTGTGTCCGCGAGTGTAAACTCAGCTCCCATCTCAAGGTCTTGAAACCAACCGGCCGCAGTTTTAAAAAAAGATACATGTGAACCTTGTCATTTGATCTCTGTTAGAAGGAGCATCTATCGCGTTAGATTTTTCCTAGAGCTCACACAGCTCCTGTCTGGATGTGTAGTGCTTCTCACATTGACAGAAAGCAGAGCCCCGTTAGCTCAGCCACTGTTTACAGCTGGGGAATTGTCAGAGTAGTCTTTTGGCTGTTGGGAAGGCTCGGTCCTTGTCCTGCCCTGCCTTTTGAGGCTCGTATGGGGATAAGTGTTTGCCTTTGGGTTTTTACCCAGGGCCCATGTTTAGTCTATAACAGGCTTAATTTAGCTCCACCTCCCTCCCATTTTCCCCTTGTTCCATTGGCCTGAGGTGGTAGCTTCAGTTTGCAGCTATTGTGAAATGTCACTTCTCTCTCAAGGTTGCAGTATTTCTGATGTAAACCATGAAAGCCACAGAGCTGATTTTATATAGTACGTCCATTCCCTTACACTGAAGTCCAGTCAGTGTCTCATGATGAGACATTATTAAAATCTTTAGTTGGTATTCAAAAAATCTCTTTGTTAATTTGTCCACGATTTTTCCGACCAGCATCACCTGCAACAGCTCAATGTGTTCCAGGCATCGCTGTCCATTTCGGGCATGCCCCACAGACCTCTGGGAAGGGCCCAGTCCTCCCCTGCCACTGCCAGCGTCAAGGGGGCTCCCATGGGTGAGGTCCCCATCAAGCACCTCTTCACTACAGGTACGCTTCTTTGGTTTTTGGAACAGTTGACATACAAAGTGAGACAATCAGGACCTATTGAACAATATGAAAGAAGCTGTCTCAACTTAGTTATCTATCTGAATCGCTGTATTTTTTTTTATCATAGTGGTAGATAGTAGAGCTTTAGCAATAAATCCCTATTAGTTAAACACTAAAAAGCCATTGGCCTTTAGAGATAAGACACTTTCAGAAAACGAACACTTCCCTAGCCAGTCCGTGGTCAAATGTCCCTGCAGAATAGGACAATGGTTCCCAAACTGTGGGGAGTGGCGAGGGGTCGGCAGGAACTCAGTCCGGCTTTCAACTTACGCTTGAAAGTTGTAATAGTAGAATGCACAAAGTGCAATTTCAAATTGGGTCGTGTATCATCAGTTCCTCTTGTCATGTCAGTGATTGCATACCTTAGAGCTATTTATAACTTTTCAGAAATGTCCAGATCAGCTAACGTTTTATTTAGTTTTTTTAGCCCATAGATATTGTTGTACTTTTTTAGTTAGTCACTCTACTACCATGAATACACATTAGAAATGTATAGAATTGCTTTAAAACTGAAATTGTCTTTGCAACCAATAACAAAATGTGTAGAATTGCAGGAAATAAGCTTTAAATAGATGTGGTTGGGGGTGTGGGATGTTTCCTAATGCTGGAAGGGGGTCCCCCTGAGTGAAAAAGTTTAGGAACCCCTGTACTAAGTGATGAGTCCAATAAGGGCTGCCTGGGTGTAATTATTTCAGCAGAGAAAATAATAGCAAGAGCCTACAGGGTTGGATCTGATGAAACCAGGATGGCAGGATGACAGAGCCATCCTCCACCATGGAATAATTAACATCTCCAAAGGTCCTAACATGAAAAAATACATTTGAGATGATGATCTTATGCTCTGACCTGCTGGGTAATGGGGTCACCATTTTTTTCTGAGAGAGAAGTTGGAGAGAGGTTGCCCTGTGCTTGGTCTTCTTCCTACCCTGCCTTGAAAAGCTACATTTTTCTTCTATTTTTCTTTCCTTTCTTTCTTTCCATCTTTCTCTTGCACTCTTTCTTTCTCCCTCCTCTCTTTTTCTCTCTGCCTCTCCTATCATCTTCTTCTCAGGGTTGGTGTACGACACCTTTATGCTGAAGCACCAGTGTATGTGTGGGAATACCCACATCCACCCAGAACACGCCGGCCGCATCCAGAGTGTGTGGTCCCGGCTGCAGGAGACTGGGCTCCTGGGCCGCTGTGAGGTGAGGGCACCCTGCAGACTACAGCTAGAATAGCGACCAGCTCCGTTCCATATTTCCAAGAGAATTTCTTCTCAGTAACTTAAACAAACGAGTGGTAGCTATATGTGGAGATGAGAATGAGCTTTATCCATTATTAGTTCAAGTTCATTTTAAAAATCACTTCCCAATTAGCAATACAACATAACCCTGAATGAAATGGATGTATTGTGTGCTACGTGTGTGTTCCTTTACTGTGTACAGAGGATTCGGGGGAGGAAGGCCACGTTGGATGAGATCCAGACTGTGCATTCAGAATACCACACACTGCTGTATGGAACCAGTCCCCTCAACAGACAGAAACTAGACAGCAAGAAGCTCTTAGGTGCCTAACCTCATCTCATGTCTTTACTCCTCAGATATATTTGTGTGTGAGAACCCATGCATGTGTGTTTCCCTAGCCATTTTGCTCGAATGGTGGAAACAATATTTGCCCCAAGCATCCTTGAAAGTAGTTACTTCCCCTCTCCTCTCCATCCACCTACACACACACTCACACGCAGTCAGGTGGATTGTTTGAAGGCTCAGCTCCCTGACAGGCGCAGGACGGTATTTTTAGACCTTCTGGTCGAGGGGAAAGGGCCCCAGACGCCCGTCCACCCCCGTCTGAGTGACTCATAGCTAGGCTGGGTCTCATAGAAGAGGGGGACTGGATCAGCTGCAAAACAGCACTGCAGTGACTGAGCCGTCGACTACACACACGACTACACACACACACACTTCAAAGTGAGTTCACTCTGTGTGGTGCTGAGCAGAACTGGACTTGCAGAGAATCAATGGTAAAAGTAAAATATTAAACCTTGCATTCGGGAAGTATTCAGACCCCTTTGACTTATTCCACATTATTCTATGTTATAGCCGTAATCTAAAATGGATTTTAAAAGCTTTTCCTCAATCTACACACAATACTCCATAATGACAAAGCGAAAATGTATTTTATTTTAATTTTTGCAAAAAAGGATACCTTATTTACATAAGTATTCAGAGCCTTTGCTATGGAACTCAATTTAGCTCAGGTGCATCCTGTTTCCATTGATCATCCTTGAGATGTTTCTACAACTTGATTGGAGTCCACCTGTGGTAAATTTAATTGATTGGACATGATTTGGAAATATATAAGGTCCCGTAGTTGACAGTGCACGTCAGCAAAAACCTAGCCATGAGGTTGAAGGAATTGTCCGTAGAGCTCAGAGACAGGATTGTGTCAAGGCACATCTGGGGAAGGGTACCAAAAAATGTCTGCAGCATTGAAGGTCCCCAAGAACAGTGGCCAGCATCATTCTTAATGGAAGAAGTTTGGAACCAATAAGACTCTGAGCAGTTTGAGCTCAAACTGAGCAATCGGCGGAGAAGGGCCTTAGTCATGGTGGTGACCAAGAACCCAATGGTCACTCTGACAGAGCTCCAGATTTCCTCTGGAGATGGGAGCACCTTCCAGAAGGACAACCATCTCTGCAGCACTCCACATGTCTAACCAGCACTCCACCAATCAGGCCTTAATTGTAGAGTGGCCAGACTGAAGCCACATGATGAAGGATGAATGGAGTGAAGTACAGAGATCCTTGATGACAACCTGCTCAGGATCTCACTGGGGTGATGGTTCACCTTCCAACAGAACAACAACCCTAAGCACACAGCCAAGACAACGCAGGAGTGGCTTTGGGACAAGTCTCTGAATGTACTTGAGGGGCCCAGCCAGAGCCTGAACTTGAACTCGATCGAACACCTCTGGAGAGACCTGAAAATAGCTGTGCAGTGACGCTCCCCATTCAACCTGACAGAGCTTGAGAGGATCTGCAGAGAAGAGTGGGAGAAACTCCCCAAATACAGGTGTACCAAGCTGGTAGCGTCATACCCAAGGCTGTAATCATTGCCAAAGGTGCTTCAACTAAGTAAAGGGTTTGAATACTTACGTAAATGTGGTATTTCTGTTTTTTTTCAAATCTATTTTCACAAATGTCAAACTGTTTTTGCTTTGTCATTATGGGGTAAAATGTGTAGCATGATAAAGAAAAAAAAAAACATTTAATCAATTTTAGAATTAAGGCTTTAACAAAATTTTGAAAAAGTCTAGGGGTCTGAATACTTTCCAAATGCACCGTATCCCGAGCATCTTGGGAAAATAACTCTCTGCTAGGAAGGCTAAAAGGTGTGTGATACAATGTTGAAATATGGCTAAATAGTGTAACTTATTTAAACTACAATCTAACCTTTGCTCCCTGTCCCCATTGGCTCCTTAAGGTCCAATCAGTCAGAAGATGTATGCTGTGTTGCCATGTGGAGGCATTGGGGTGAGTCCTATCTATCTATCCATCCATCCATTTAGAATGGAGTTACATTGACATTTTAGTTAGAGGTTGAGATTGAATAATAATACAGTTTCATTAAATGTCATGCAATTTAATTGTAGGATATTCATTCAACATAAGCAGCACAAAGCTGAGCATTACATCACCTACAGCAGTGTCATCATGTTATCAGTGTTAAAAGAACAGTAGCAGGGTGGGGATGAGTGTGTTCTCTATTGCCCTCTGCAGGTGGACAGTGACACTGTGTGGAACGAGATGCACTCCTCGGGCGCTGTCAGAATGGCTGTTGGCTGCGTCATCGAGCTGGCTTTCAAAGTGGCCGCCGGGGAACTGAAGGTAACATTACCAGCCTCTCTCCGTTCCACTACTGTTTGATTGAAAGTTGTCAGGGGCAACCTTGCACCTTAATATAAAATGAACAATATGTAATAATCATGTAATATACCCTGTGGGTTTGTTCATGGGTGGACACAGTAGTACCCTGATCAATAAGCACTTAGTCACTTGATTTTGTTGATGGATAGGCCCTACTCAACATTTTCTCATGAACTGTTTCTCTCTCTCCTCTCCAGAACGGCTTTGCCGTGGTGCGTCCACCAGGACATCACGCTGAGGAATCCACTGCCATGTGAGTACACCCAGGGAATCATGGGTAGAGCCGGGGCGGGGGAGTGGCTAGGGGGCTTCTTAGGAGTTGGTTGAAGTTCCATAGAGACATGATGTGTGCGATGGTTGATACAATAATTGGTAAAAGCGTCCATTTTGAGTAGCTACTGGGCAGTGCCCTTAAACATTCTCCCTGTTTCTGCTGATAAAATATGTTTTTTTTTTTTGTGTCTGTCATTGTCTGCAGGGGCTTCTGCTTCTTCAACTCAGTGGCCATCACAGCCAAGCTGCTACAGCAGAAACTAGGAGTGAGCAAGGTCCTCATCGTGGACTGGGTGAGTGGGAAGTATGTTGTTAGCGAGGCTGGTGTCATGATACCAAAAAATACATTATGTGATCAATGCAGGTCATGTATTATTATTCACATATCCATTCTGTGTCCAGGACATTCACCATGGTAACGGGACACAGCAGGCTTTTTACAACGACCCCAATGTACTTTACATTTCCATGCATCGCTACGACGATGGAAACTTCTTCCCCGGCAGTGGGGCTCCTGAAGAGGTGGGGGTTGGACCTGGTGTTGGCTTCAACACAAACATCGCTTGGACAGGGGGCGTAGAACCGCCCATGGGTGATGTGGAGTACCTGACTGCCTTCAGGTGAACAGACTTGGTCATTAGCTGAACGGGCAGCAACATTGGCACTGATCTTTCATTCATATGAACAGGCTCTGCTTATTTAGCGATTTCCACACTGCTTAGTTCTTGCAGATGATCTGGAAACGTAAGAAAATAAAATGTTGTTTTCCATCTTGTCTGTTATACAGGACGGTGGTGATGCCCATAGCCAACGAGTTCTCCCCTGACGTGGTCCTAGTGTCCGCTGGGTTTGATGCCGTGGAGGGCCACCAGTCCCCTCTGGGAGGATACAACGTCACTGCTAAATGTAAGTTGAACATTACTCCGTCTTTACGTGTCAGTTTTTCTGCCAAGCCTTTTCCATAGTGTGTGCATTTATAGGAGGGTCCTCTAGCTAATTGTATATACACTACTACCCCCTGCTGGAAGAATAGTACTTAACCACTAGAAGAAACGCCAAGAGACTCCATAGGAATATTGAAGTACCTGAATTATTTCCTATCATATGGGGCCTTTACTTCATAAACCTGCACAAAACTAACATTTCTGTGCAGACCTCTCCTATTTACATCAATTCTTGATTTACTCAGAAGATTATACTCAGTACAGCGTCAGTACAGTGTTGAACCATCCTCAGGTTTCGGCCACCTCACCAAGCAGCTGATGAAGCTGGCAGGGGGACGTGTAGTCCTGGCGCTGGAAGGAGGTCACGACCTCACGGCCATCTGTGATGCCTCCGAGTCCTGTGTGGCGGCCCTGCTCGGCGATGAGGTATGACATCACCTGCTATAGGAGGGGACAGTGGCGTGATGTCACATACACTACATGTCATTTGGTAGAGATGGATGTAATTGTTCAGAGAGGAAATTCTTTGTTTATACATCCCAATCTCTCTCTCTCACACTGTTTCTCTGTCAGTTGGACCCCCTGCCACAGGCTGTCCTGCAACAGAAGCCCTGTCCAAAAGCTGCTGCCTCTCTAGAGAGGGTCATCGAGATACAGAGTGCGTTAGTTCGCTAAAATCAAAATGATCATTGTGTTTTACCTGCACATATGCACTTAGTTGTGTTTGCGTCATGTGTATCACGTCACCCTTAAAACTGACACGACTCCTTCTCACCCTGCAGGTAAACACTGGAGCTCTCTCCAAAGGTTGGGTCCCACGGTGGGCCAGTCCTTAATGGATGCCCAGCGGAGAGAGAAGGACGAGGCCGACACTGTCACCGCCATGGCATCGCTTACCGTGGATACTGAGCAGGCCGCCGCTCCCACCGTCTCCGCGGAGACCAGCAGGTAAACACCTGCACCATTCACTCTTTTGGGGATTTTATGTGGTTTTGGAATGGCTTTTTTTTAAGACATCAGATTCATTCACATGGCTGTGGGCCTGAAGTTCCACTGAGACTTAAGGTGTAGACTTATCATATACGTTTTGACCGACCTTCGTTGGTAGGGGCTTTTATTTTGGCATGACTAAGAGGCTAATGTCGTGCTGTTTCCTATTTGGTGTACCTGCAGGTCTACAGAAGAGCCAATGGAAGAAGAGCCCGTCTTGTAGGAGGAAACAGAGTTGTCACAACACAACACCTTTGTTTCCACGTCCTTCGGCACTAGCCTTCTCCTGTCATCCTCTCCTCTTTCCAGCCCTCGCCTCACCTCTTTCCATTTTCTGAGGATTGATGGACTTGTGATAGCCTCCCTTTCCAACTCACTGAGGTGAGTTTGTTAGTGTGTGTGGGAGAGGAGAGGCGTAACACACACACACTGACCTAAAGGGGGCACCGGCAGATATGCGTGATTGGTGGAGAAGCAGGAAGAGGCGGGACCTTTTGAGGAGCCTGTGTGTCTTGCTTTTTTCTTTCAATCTTTTTTGTAAGCAGAAGGCAGTGGATCCAGGAGGGTACCTCGGTTCTGGGGCCCGAGAAGCTTTGTACATTTCTTGTCATACTTTATACTTTTCAGGAACATTAGAACTGAAAAAGCCAACAAGCAGCAAAAATATTTCAACAGCCACAAATACACTCAAACACACCCGCATTATATTATACACACTAAGTTCCCAACAGTGGAACAATGGGGTTGTATCAATGAATAATGCTCTTCCTTTCAGAGCATGCGTACCTCTGTTCCTATTTTGTCTGTCATTTGGTATTCTCATGCATCTATTCAATAATCTGTTCAAAGAAGCACACAAACATATGTATATTTGCATATATATATATATTACTGTATATTCCTTTCACTGTATCCGATATCAGCTGTGGTTGTGGAGTGGAGGTCGAGCTGTGGATCCTGCCAAGGGGGACTTTCTGGCTGAAGGAGACATCTCTCCAATTCAGTCTTTTCTTTTTTTTTTCTTCAGGAAGCCTCAGCTCCCTCCACTTTGTATGGGACAGAATGCATTTTGACGTGGTTTTTACCCTTCTACTTTGTTTGGACTATCAAAAAAGAACACATACATACCCACAATCAAATTTACCGCTTGGTGCAATGGAAGCCCACGGATTGGACGAGGAAGGATTTTTGTGGAATTGGATTATGAACTTTTTGTCTCACGCTTGCTGCTGCGACTGGGAGACTTGTGGTGGTCATGAGACTGGAGAAAGACGTTTTTAGAAGAACTTGGTGCCTTTATATTAAATATCCCTGTTAACACCAACTACACCACCACTTAGCAGAACACAGGACAGAAAGACAAATCCACACACTTGTTACTCTCATGTCTGTTTTGTTTGTATATTTGTTTGCTTGTTTCTTTCAAAATGCCTTAATTTCCTACAGAGAATGCACCATTTTAGCCATCTCTGCAGAGATGGGATTCTAATCCTATGTCCTCTCTCTTTCCTCTTTCTGGGTTTGTGTAATACTCTAGGTCAAAGGTCAGTGTGGCCTTAACTGATTTTTTTTTTGTTTTTTTGCTTTTTTGCATCCTTTATCAATTCCGACCCGTATAAATGCGGCTGATGGTATGATTGTGAGGAAATTTGACCGCTACAACGACCAACTTTTTGCCATGTCACTTCCTGTCACTTGTAAATACTGCATCCTGTCCTGCTCTGGCAAACCCCTCAACCTGAGACGGTTCAATAACGAACTCATTGTTTTTCCATTTATTTAGAGAGGAAGGACTGAACTTGGTCACTTTTTTTAAACAAACGTTTTATTTTGTAAAAAAATCAAATATAAGATGTATATGAATAATGACAATAACAGTGTTAATCCAATCAAATTGGATATGAATATTATATTTGAGAAGAGTTTAAAAAATATATAAAAACATAATAATGTATGCTAAAGCCACCTTAAGCACACATCGTGCTGGTTTTGCAATCAATGTTTTGTCCTAAGTGCCATTTTGTTTTTTCCACAAAAAAAAGAGACAACAGAAATTGTGATATGGGGTGGAACTCATTTGGCAAATAACCACGAGCAAGCACCACTTTAGATGTTTACACTGCAATACCCCAATCCCTCAACTGTTGCCCACTTGTCAGCTGTCATAAACCCTTTGTTTGACTTAGTGTCCAGGTGCTGTGTTATCTGGCCTCTGTTGCCATCAATATTTATATTTCTCAATCAATGAAAAGTGTTTTCACTTGACACCTATATGATCACACAAATTAAATACTTTGGAAAATATATATATTTACAGTGGGAATTAGCACAATCATCATGCTTGAGGAATTCATACAAATCAAGTATATCTACTAGAGAATGGTAACCGACACCTCCCTTAAAGACATGCTCTGGAACTTTGGCGACTACTAAGTTAAAAAAAATTTTTTACACCTCTCGCTTTCGGCTGGATCTGTCGTTCATACATGCATAATCTATGAGCAGAATTACGGTCTTACCTCCAATTAGCTACGCAATCCCTAGTTTAAAAGCCACTGTTTTTTGGATGCTGTGCTGTGGCATTTTCCTTAATTTTTCCCCCACCTAGGCCAGCCCTCTAGCAATTTGAGTAAAACCAATGAGCTTCTGCCCCTTGCCAGCTAGCGAAATGTACATGGTACATCAATAGCAGAGAAAGAGGGAGATCTAGGACATGGTGCACGTATGTCACGTAATACACCATTTTTGGGGCCCACTTTTTGCTCGTGACCACAACTTCCGGCTAAAAAGTATACAAAAGTACCACTTTCACCAGCATACTCGGAGGATAATGTGTGCTGCAGAGTGCTGGTCTACATTGATCATTTTGTTTTATTTCAAGCAATGTAACAAAACACTGACCAAGTCTTCTGCATCTCATTTGTCCTCCTTTATTGAGGTAAAAAAAAAACTCATTACGTAATAGGATATTTCTGTAGAGTTGTTCCCTCTAATCATATAGTCAATTCTCTACCGGTCCACTCACCATCGTAAGGTACTTTTGTCCCTTTGTCACACAACTGTATATTGAACTTATCTACATACTGTAATAACTATACAGTGACGATGTTTTCATAAACGTTAAAGGGGTGTCAACGCCTAACTCCCTCACTAGTTACCCTTCTTCATATGGAACACAAAGGGCTAGCTTAGTTCAATCCAAAATGTAAATTTTAGAGGTTTTCAGCCCTGTCATTTGAAGTCAATATGACTCCATGTCCATCTCAAGTAGATCAAGCTTTATGCTCCAATCCCAAATGAATGGGAAGGTTGGACACTGGCACTGTCTAAAATGGTGAAATCAGATATGTTGGAATCCCAAATAAATGGGAAAGATGATTTGATTTCACCATTTTAGACAGCGCCAGTGTCCAACCTTCCCATTCGTTTGGGATTGGAGGATACTGTGCATTCTGGAAGTATTCAGACCCCTTGACTTTTTCCACATTGTTACGTTACAGCCTTATTCTAAAATGTATTTAAAATCAAATTCCCACCAATCTACACACAATACCCCATAATGACCAAGCAAAAACTGTTTTTTAGAATTTTTGCAAATGTATCTAAGATTTAAAAAAAATATTTACATATGTATTCAGACATTTTGCTATGAGACTTGAAATTGAGCTCCGGTGAATCCTGTTTCCATTGATCATCCTTGAGATGTTTCTACAACTTGATTGGAGTCCACCTGTGGTAAATTTAATGGATTGGACATGGTCAAGGTCCCACAGTTGACAGTGTATGTCAGAACAAAAACCAAGCCATGAGGTCGAAGGAGTTGTCCGTAGAGCTCAGAGACGGGATTGTGTCGGTACAGATCTGGGGAAGGGTACCAAAAAATGTCTGCAGCATTGAAGGTCCCCAAGCACACAGTGGCCTCCATCATTCTTAAATGGAAGATGTTTTGAACCACCAAGACTCTTTCTAGAGCTTGCCGCCCGGCCAAACTGAGCAATCGGGGGAGAAGGGCCTTGGTCGGGGAATAGTTACTCTGACAGAACTCCAGAGTTCCTCTGTGGAGATGGTTGTCCTTCAGGAAGGTTCTCCCATCACTGCAGCACTCCACCAATCAGGCCTTTATGGTAGTGGCCAGACAGAAGCCACTCCTCCTTAAAAGGCACATGACATCCCGCTTGGAGTTTGCCAAAAGGCACCTAAAGACTCTCAGACCATGAGAAACGAGATTCTGGTCTGATGAAACCAAGATGGAATTATTTGGCCTGAATGCCAAGCGTCACATCTGGAGGAAACCTGGCACCATCCCTCCGGTGAAGCGTGGTGGTAGCATCATGCTCTGGGGATGTTTTTTAGTGGCAAGGACTGGGAGACTAGTCAGGATCGAGGGAAAGATGAATGGAACAAGTACAGAGATCCTTGATGGAAACCTGCTCCAGAGCGCTCACGACCTCAGACTGGGGTGAAGTTTCACCTTCCAAGCACACAGCCAAGACAACGCAGGAGTGGCTTCGTGTAAATCTCTGAATGACCTTGAGTGGCCCAGCCAGAAACGGGACTTGAATTCGATGGAACATCAGGAGAGACCTGAAAATGTCTGTGCAGCGACGCTCCCCATCCAAACGGTCAGAACTTGAGGCTCTGCAGAGAAGAATGGGAGAAACTCCCCAAATACAGGTGAGCCAAGCTTGTAGCATCATACCCAAGAATACTCAAGACTGTAATTGCTGCCAAAGTTGCTTCAATAAAGTACTGAGTAAAGGGTCTGAATACTTATGTAAATGTGATATTTACATTTTAAAAAATGTATAATCTAAGAACCTGTTTTTGCTTTGTCATTATGGGGTATTGTGTGTAGATTAAGGGGGGGGGGGAACTATTTAATCCATTTTTAGAATAAGGCTGTAATGTAACAAAATATGGAAAAAGTGAAGGTGTCTTAATACTTTCCAAATGCACGGTGTATATATAGCTGGATCTACTTAACCAATGGTGTGGGACTTGGAATCATGTTGACATTAGAGCACCTTCGAGATCTGAAAATGTCTGAAACTTTGAATTGTGAGTGAACTACCCCTTTAACGTCATACAGTTCCCTTATAGCTCCTATTGTCATACCGACCATGGTATGCTCTTTCGGTGTTGGTTTTCAGTGGTACTGCTTCCCAGGGGGAGCACGTGACCTGATGTCACAGAAAAAACAGCCATTTGCCATTTGACTGAACTCTAATCACGGTGTTGTCACAATCGTGTCACCGGGGTAGGAATTGAAACACTCATCACTTGCAAAATTGTTGGTGGATGCCACTGTACTCACATGTAATATACACAGTGGTTCCTACTTCCTTTTACATGTGGCTATGGTGTGTGTGTGTGGGGGGGTGTACTTGCTATACATGGGACTGCTGTAACCTTGTTTTGTAATGTTTTCATTTAGATCATTGACCATTTTGAGATTTGGTGCATAGTTTTGTACCTCCACGTTGTATGGCATATATAAGGGTTATTGGGCCGTCCCGTGGGTGAGATGGCATATGACAATTACCCTTTAATTGAACTGACGTGTGTTTTGTAGGTCAGGGCAGCAAAAAAAAACAACTCAAACCAAGAAAGTCTACTCAGAATAGAGGAATGTTTTTGTGTGTTGCCTTAGACAAAACAACTACTACAAGTGGCAACCATGCAAATGTGTTCTTTCTGTCTAAACAGATACTGGAAGACATCCAAGTCTGTGAATTATATCGACTTATCCACCATTGAAGATAGCTTTATTGTTGCTGCCACACTCTTTTGCTATTCAGTAAATGTATATTTATTGATATTTCATACGTCGTGTATATGTAGTGACCTATGATCGTCAAGGTTCAAAGAGTAATTGTATATTTTTTTGACTTTGGAAAGAGAAGTGCGTCTCTTACATTGAAACACCAGTGCAGTGGAAGGACACAATCTCCACTTTCTGTGGTTGGATGTTTGAATGTGACTGTCTTTTACCTTATATTTTAAATATATTCTTTCTCTCTTCTGGTCATAACTAATGCAGACGTTTTGAATTGATCAAAGCACATTCCTTAATGTCATGTGTTCTTTCAAATGCTTTCCTGTTGCGACAATACAAATGTGTTTATACTAATTGCTACTCACGTGTATACGTGCATATATGTGTACACATGTGCAATACACGCTATTTGAGCAATCTATTACTGTGACTATTATTGATGAAAATCGCTGTCCCTTTGACTTTTTTTTTTTTTTCATGAGTTGCATTGTGCACAGCGCCACCTTGTGGGTTAGCAAGGATCTTAAAGGGAATGTTGAGTCTGATTACTGTTTTATTTCAGGTTGTGTGTTTTTTTTTTTTTTTTAAAGCCCTTTTTTATTACTCATTGTAATGTTGTGACATCCTATTTGAGTATCTTTTTTTTTTTTAAGTGGGCCTGTTAATTGTCAAACTCAATAAAGCGATTCATTGCTCCAATACAAAGAGGAGTAAAAAATATTTAATTTACAGTGTTGGTGGTGGGATAACATACATGGCTTTGAATAGTGAAGTGGATGAGTGGTTATTTTAAAGTGTGTGTGTGTGTATATATATATTAATAATAATCTCAGTTTGCAGTTTTAAAGTGAATTTCCTGCAATTGTACACATTTTGTTATGGCTTATGACATGTTTTATATGCTATATGGTGGGTCCCCAGGGCCAGTGCCCAGTCCGTAATCGGGCCCTGGTCAGAATCCGACCAGTCAGGTTATTTCTATACTAGCATTATGAAATTAGGCTTCAAGCTTGTAACAGGCAAGTCAAAAACATATCTTTATAACTGTCCACTCCATATATACATTTATGGTGGAAAAAAATAAGATGAATGTGAAATGCCAAGTGCATGGATGTTTTACTCTGGTGCTTGTGATGAGGGATGTTTAATAAGTATGGTAAAAGCAACCCTCAAGTTCAGTCTCCAAACAGTGTGAGTGAATTAACTAAATGTTTTTTATGCATAGGCCTACTCACCAATATTGCAACATCTTGAGAAGTACTATTGCCGCTGTTCATGTGATAGTGTGCCTAGTAGTCGAACTCGGAAATGTCGGACTTGGTAACTGGTTGCAGTAATACATGTGCCGCGTTCAACCAGTTAGCACGTCGGACATTACTTTCTTTGACATGGACAAATCATATGACTTATTGTGGCGAGAAGGACTTCTAATAAAATATTACTAGATCGGAACAATTTAAGGGTCCAGATCGGTTAAACTCTATCAACCAGTCATGAGGTGGAGAATTGGACCGCCTGGGGAAGTGTGATCAATCTATGACAACGCCCATCAACATTCCCTATCGGTAGTCAGTGACGCCACGGCGTATATTTACGTAAATTTGGCGCTCCCGTTTCCTGGCGGAGAAGATGGCGGCTCCTGGACCAGGGGAGTATTTCAGTGTCGGGAGCCATGTCTCCTGCCTCACCTGCTTGGGGCAGCAATTGCAAGGAGAGGTCGTTGCCTTTGACTATCAGTCCAAGATGTTGACTTTGAGTATCCTTTTTACCGTTTTCCGTTGTCACTAAATCGGTGGTCTTCCAGGCTGCTAGGGGCCTGGGGGTAACTGGTCGCGCTTGCCAAATTGAGATCCGCGCAAGCGTAGTCAGGAGACTAGCTAAGGAGCTAACTAGCCTACTCTTGATCAAAACGTAGCTAACCACACGATATTGTTCAGTTACTTTAAACCTTGTTAATTTCTATTTCAAGCCATGTATGTCAAGTTTAGAATCGGCATGATCTTGAGTTAATATTTGTTGTTAGCCAGCTAGCTATCGAAGTTGGCATGGTATTGTGTCATAATGCTACCTAACTTGCTAACCCAAGCTATTGTGGTCAGCGATAGCACAGTCAGTCCTTGTATGGATCACTATCTGGCAGCTCCAAGGGGCGTTATGCCTGGCAAATTCTTAGTAACAGTTAGCCCATTTTCTAGCTGCATGCTAACTAGCAGACCACGCTTAGTTGTAGTATGCTCTAAAACAATGGTTATTTAATGGCTAGTCATGCAATGATGTAGGTAGCTACCCACCCCAAGTTAGCTTATGTTGTCTAAACTGACACGCCATGATTCACTGGTGACAGTTTAGAAAGGAGTGACTGTCAAGTTCTTGGGTTAGCTAGCGTTAGCTAGTAACTGTCTACCGAAGTACTTTGACCCCTGTCAAGTGTTTTGTAGCGAACTTGAGAAATACATTAACTATAAGCAAGTTCTTAGTTGTAGCTATATTGGAAGATGGCCAACGTTACCTAGTTGCTGTGAAATATGTTATGTGAATGTGCAGACTTGTATTTCATGACATGAGGGATGTTGATGGGATAAAGCCAGGTGGATTTCTTACAGGCAACATTTGGAGAAGACTTATACAGTATAGGTTGGGTGAAGTTGAGGTATTATACACCTCTTGCGCTTTTAGCCCAGATAAATTCCTTTTCAGGCCTGCACAGAGCACTGCTTAGAGAAATGGGCAGTCATGAGAAGTGCAACATTTGATATGCTGCAGAACTCTTAGGAAGCCATTTGATTTGGACTATATGCTCACAGATGTACATTGCAGAGCACTAAGAATTCTGTTTGCGTGGTTGTGCGGGCCAATTTTCCACCTCTGCCTGGTATAGGGCAGAAAGGCCCAGAGTCAGGCCACCCTGTGATAGTGAAATAACTGCAGCCACAGCCAGGGAAAGGAATGTGATTTGTCTGTCAGTCAGCTGTTATCTCACTGCATCAGCATTGTGGATTTCAACCGTGTGCATTCCATACCTTAATGGTCCGGTGGATGTCAAACAGGTCTCTATTACCTGGCTGGAAGGTAGTACTGCCTCAATCCTCAGACTTTGCTCAAGTTAAGTTAGAGGCATTTTATCAATGTTAGTTGATGACTAGCCCTTGTTTTTTTTAATTTGTAAAAAAAATTTTTTTTATACAGATCTACTATGTTACGGTTGTTAAATCTAGTCTACTTTTTTGTGGATGTTGTGAGATGCATAGAGGGCATGTTCCCAATACTCTTCAAGATGTGTATCATGTAGGCCTATTCACTTGAGGTATTTTGCTTATGGAAGCACACTGTGACATGTTTTCAGGGTGACACAATAGCATAGTAAAGTGCAGGGGGTAAATAAAGCTTCTAGATTCAGTCATACCCTCATGGCATGTTAGGTTGTTTCCCTTGAGGCTGGTGAGTCACTGAAAGGTCATGATGTCAGACAGGAAATCCACAGCCCTCTATTACTGTTATGGAGGAAGTGCAGCAGCCATAAAATGAAGGATTGTAAACCTGAATGAGTTCAGCTCTGAGCACTTTACCTCTGTCTGCCTTGTAATGAGAACTTTTCTGACCATAGTAAAGACACAGGCCTCATTCCCAAACTTTTACTCATATCCAACCTGTTTTTTATTTGGGAAATAATTAGCTTGGCTCAGGGTTTAGTCTTTTTGGGAAATCGGTTGAAGTTCAGGTTCTGTGCTGCCTTCGGTTGTTGTGAGGTCAGAGTCTGTGAATTTTGTCTGTCGCCAGACTAAACCGTGTCAAGGGCAGTGAGCAGGCTGCTACTAGATAGTATCCTTTGAGCTTTCTTTAACACAGTTGGGTGTTCGTGAAGGCTACTCTTGGCAGTTGTGCTTCGTATGCCAAAAAATAAAGTTTTCTGCCATGTAGGCTATTTGCCCTCTTTCGCTCCACAGTATTTCTGATATCCATATGAATTGTGGCTCGTTCGTACCCATCCTCCTCCCTTACAAACAATGCATTGGACTCTTTGTCCCCTCACTTAAGTTAGCAGAGTTGAAAGGGGATCTCTTGGTAGTTTATACACTTCATGCCGTCTTCAAATCAAATGTTGTATTTGTCACATGCTTCTTAAACAACAGGTGTAGACTAACTGAAATGCTTGCTTCTTAACATCTCATTTGAGAAGTTCTGAGTGGGCTATTCATTTTGTTTAGTTGCTGGTGGTTTGTTAGGCTAAGCTCAGGACTTACCAGTCAATGTTTAGGACTTCTGTTATGGGTTGTAACATTCTGCATTGTTTCTTGGGCAAGAGGCTGTTCCTGGACTGCAGTGGTGAACCCTGGACCTGTTTCCTAGGTAATGGGCAAACATGATCCCAGGATGTTATGTTGTGAGGAGGCTGTTGAATGGCAGAATAGAGGGGGGTGGGGTGAAAAAGATGTTCCATCAGGGGATCTCCAGCACATGGCAAAGTTGGATTGGTGCTGTGCTTGGATTTTGTGTTCTACTAGAGTAGAATATGTTGTGCTCACTTATTAGGCCTATTTGGTCAGTGGTTCACTATTGAGCGACTAAATTGCACTATTGTAACTAGCTGCAGTATACCATTTAGAATGTGTGTTCTGACTTCTCCTTAAGCTCAATAACATACAAATGTTGATTTACCTCAGGTCTGGCATAGCCTAATGTTTGTGGAAGAAGTGATAGAATTATGATTCCAGCTGATCCATTGTTTCCCTCACATACAAGTCCTGCATGTATATTTAGTCTAATGCGAACTGTTGCTTATTTGACCTCCATTCTGAATGTGTCGTGCAGCCTATTTGCCTTGACCCACTGACCTTTCAGAATGCGCCCCCTCCAGTGGAAAGGCAAACGTCAGCGACGTGGTTCTGATTAACTTAGCCTATGTGTCTGAGGTGGACATCATTAATGACCGCACTGAAACTCCTCCTCCACTAGCATCTCTGAATGTCAGCAAGGTAAGACCAGCCAATCACCACTCCTCACACCCTCCTTGACACATCTCCTTCTCTTACCAAGTAATGACGAATCATCGGACATCTGGTCATTTTGTCATTAGCTTTATCAATAAGTCCTGCTCTAACTCACTTGAGTCAGCTAATTGTGGTTCAGTCAGACTAAAGACTGTAATTAGTTTTGGCAAGCTGATTATTCTAGTTGAATCAGGTGTTTATGCTGGGCTGGAACAAAAACTTGCACACCCATTGGTTTTCAGGACTGGAATTGGGAATCCCTGTCCCAACACGGAGTCAATGAATTGTATAATTTTGGGTGCTTTCACATGTTGATTGGAACCATATGTTTAACCTGAATGGATTGTTTTTCTATTTAAAGAATGAATGGCCATTGTCTTGCCCCAAAAAAATCCTGAAATGTTCCATCACCATATCTTTCAACTTTGGTCGGCATCAAACAAAACCCACCTGTTCCACATTTGACTAAAATGATCACTAAGCAGTTTCTAGTATTTGTTTGTGTTGCTAACAGGTGGAAATTCCTTAAAGTTCCTTTCAATGCCAAATATAATTTTTTCCTTTTACATTAACTTCCAAGGGCTTTTGGGGTTCTCAGTTGAGAATGTTGGCTACTGTCAACAGCTCTAACGTTTTGGTTCTCCTTTTCCAACACGCCTGCAGCTTGCCAACAGAGCACGGTCGGAAAAGGAAGACAAGTTATCCCAAGCATATGCAATTAGTGCTGGAGTCTCTGTGGAGGGTCAACAGCTATTCCAGACTATACATAAAACGTGAGTATCGTCTCTTGTCTCTAATACTGGGGCTCTGCTGCCTCCATCTATAGAAACATCCGTTATTTACTTACTATGACGGTCAGAAAAGGCTGTTTTAAAGAAAATGTACTACCCAATGCATTTAAATAGTCTCATTGGATGTTGAAGTTGCCTTCACTGATTAGTTGACCAGTTTGAATGCCAGTCTTTGATTCAGTAATGTTTTGTTTTAAACCCTATCAAATAGTATGCATTCCATTATACCTCTTGGTTCTAGTGTTGATCCCTGATTTGGCCTAGACTATGACTAAGTCTTACAGTACCAACACTGATTGACCAATTTCTAATGTAAGCTGTTAATTCTGTAATGTTCTTTTGTTTAATTTGTTTGTAAATTTTCTTCAGCGTTGTTGCTTTTCGATATGCACCTGTCCACCATCCGATACCTGCTGCATGGAGTCATCTGTCTAAATGTGTGACCTGAAACCTTTAACCCCAGTACCCTGACTAAAGGCTGCTACTGGGTGTTTTTTTTCAAAAACATTCTCCATCTCTCTGTAGCATCAAAGACTGCAAATGGCAGGAGAAGAACATCATGGTGATGGACGACGTGGTCATATCCCCACCTTACCAAGTGGAGAACTGCAAAGGCAAAGAGGGTAGCGCTTTAAGTCACGTACGCAAAATAGTGAGTATGCCTTTCCACCATTGAGGGAATACAGGAATTGCAATACCAGAAAGTTGATTGAGGATAAAATGTTACTTGTCTTGTCCCCTGCAGGTGGAGAAACATTTTAGAGATGTGGAGAGCCAGAAGTCGGTGCAGCGGCCACAAGCACAGCAAACACAGAAAGACTCCACCTTATCATCTTGAGCCGGAGGTTCAGTCCGGATAGGGGGTGTGGGAGGGGGAATTGGTTGGGGGAGGTCACAACGTCAAAGGCAGTTTTGGTTTGTTCTTCTCTCTTCCCCCTCCCTTCAACATCAGAGGTGTCCAACATTTTGAACAGGACAAAAGGGGGTCCCAATCGAGAGGGAAATATCCAGTTCATTTTTAAAGATAATCTAACAAAAGTAATCTCAATTTGCCATCATTCCCCACCCACACTCTTCTTGACCTCTTACCTTCCCTTCTGTTTCTTCTCTCCTCCTGCCGTCAAGCCTGCTCCTCACTTCCATTTCACAGAGAAAAGTCACTTGATTTCTATTCATTGGTTGATCTATTTTCTAGTCAATTCTCGTAAATTTCAAGAGTAGAAATTTATGGTAAGAGATAAAGGACCTTTTCTAATATTGAAATACTGTTTTGACAAGAACACTAATTTTAATAGCTTTCTTGAAAGCACATGGTTATTTTTTTAACAGCTGACTGAAAGGATGCCAATAGTGACGCGTATGAATGGGAACTCTCACAATCTTACAAACATGCACCCACTAGGTTATTGAAATGGCTGTTTTCCCTCAACGGGGGAAACACTCAAATCGTGTTAGCATTATTAATCTGACATAAAATAGACTTGAAATACCTCCCCCAAATTGTCCTTTCAGAAAAAATACAATTTGTAAACACCCATTTGGTTCTAGTAGCTTGAAATATTTTCATGAAATGCTTTCCTTTTTTCCAAACAGACATGACTGTCTGCTTTTACCCATATACCCATTTTACCCATCTTGCTGCATGGTCCCACCTAAACTAAATATGCTCTGTTTTTCTGTGTATAGTTTTAAGTCTGGAAGCTAAAGATAAAGGGCATGTGTTATTTTAGAGTAGAGGCTGGGCTGTTTTCCTCTTCCCTTTCATCCTTGTCCCTCATGGTCTTTGATTCTACAATACAGTACCTCTTCCACGATGGGACCACATTGAAATCCAGCTCTTTTCTTACACTCTCCATCTCCCACTCCTATTGTCTACTGACCATTGACACACTTTGGCAGGTGAAATCTGCTCTTCCGCCCGACTCAATGCATTCCTCCCATGTTCGAACAAGAAAAAAACAAATTAATTAACCACGTTGGCCAATATCATATGGCGTGCCACTGAACCGTGTGCGATGAGATCGATCTCAGTTCTGTATGGGATGCTTTGTATTCACTTTTGGAAAAAATGTACTTAAAGATATCTTGCCATGTTTGAGACTGGGATGGGGAGCAGGTTTCCCAAATGGACCAAAGGCCCCTATCCCAGCCTCGTGTTTATAACAATGTAGCCTGATTGGAGGCTCGGCCAGTGGGGTTAAGTTGTGACAGGCATCCGCGTTGTTTACCCGTCCACCGTGTGTCAACGAGGCTGCCGTTGCCAAGTTTCCTTCCCAGTATTTTATTTTTAATTTTTAAATAGCTAGTAACATGGAAATAAAAAAAAGGAGAAAAAAAACTAAATTTGCAGTTTGTCATGTTTCTTTTTTTTAGTCTTTGGTGTTCATGGTTTTCTACTTTGGGATGTAGCAATCAGTCTTTCGTTCACACTCATATCAAAATATTCCCCTCTCAGGGAAAAATAATTAATCTTCAACTAATTGTTTTGTTAAATGCATTATTTCAATGTTTTATTGAGCTGGGTCATCTGGGATGACATGCAAACCATTTTTGTTCTCTGCTATGCCTTCAAATTGTCAGCAGAGGGCGTCATTGAAATGTAAATGAAGGTGAGATGTATGGATGTGGTAAACATGCAATGACCATGTCCATTCAATAGGTCATATCAGACTGTATCCAAGCTCTAAGGTCTTGCCTTCAATAAGTATCCACATAACAAAGAACCGTGGCACATTGTCAGAATTACACGTAATGACATACCTAAAAATCAATTTGGTGAAATGCCACAAATGGTGTTGAAATACTGTCTGTTCCCTATTCACTCACTTAATGAATTACCTACCTGTCATGCTGAAATTGTGGGCCCCTAGGGGCATTTGTGGGCTACTCCACAATCAAAAATACAATGGAGATGCACTCAACCAATTAAAGGAGCCTGTTCTTCCCTATAGAATGGCATGCTTAGTCACTCATATTGTAGTTTCACTCTGGCTTTGGTTCTGACATTTTTTTACCTCAATTAAATCATTAATTCAGGCTGAGAATAGTTTTCCTTTGACCAGGTCTCCATGTATAGTGAAACAGATCTGAAACTGTATGCTACACATGCGTTGGTCAGCAGGACCATGTATGAACCTATTATTCACAGTTTCCCCTTTATCACCACCTAGAACCCCTCCAGGTGCAAATTGTCCATCTATTCATTTGTGGTCAAACTTTCAGATGGTGTAGCAACTGGTGGCATGTTAAACTTGTTGAGAAGAATATTGTCTCAATGGATGCCTTTAGAGTAAGAAAATGCTGTGGTGTGGCAAGTTTGGAATATGTTTGCGAAATGTATGTGTATATTTAAATCTATTTACGTAAGTATTTTGATCCTTTACTCAGTACTTTTTGGAAGCACTTTTGGCAGCAATTACAGCCTCGAGTCTTCTTGGGTATGTCGGCACAAGCTTGGTACACCTGTATTTGGGGAGTTTCTCCCATTCTTCTCTGCAGATCCTCTCAAGCTCTGTCAGGTTGGATGAGAAGTGTCGCTGCACAGCTACTTTCAGGTCTCCAGAGATGTCCGATTGGGTTCAAGTCTGGGCTCTGGCTGGGTTACTCAAAGACAGAGATTTGTCCCAAAGCCACTGCTGCGTTGTCTTGGCTGTGTGTTTAGGGTTGTTGTCCCGTTGGAAGGTAAACCTTTGCCCCAGTCTAAGGTCCTGAGCACTGGAGCAGGTTTTCCTTTGATCCTGATAAGACTCCCAGTCCCTGCCGCTCAATAACATCCCCACTGCATGATGCTGCCACCACCATGCTTCACCGTAGGGATGGTGCCAGGATTCCTCCAGATGTGAAGCTTGGCATTCAGGCCAAAGAGTTCAATCTTAGTTTCATCAGACCAGAGAATATTTAGGTGCCTTTTGGCAAACTCCAAGCGGTCTGTCATGTGCCTTTTACTGAGGCTTCCGTCTGGGCACTCCACCATGAAGGCGGGAGAAACTTCCAGAAGGACAACCATCTCCAGAGAGGAACTCTAGAGTTCTGTCAGAGTGACCATCGGGTTCTTCATCACCTCCCTGACCAAGGCCCTAATCCCCCGATTGCTCAGTTTGCCCAGGCGCCCAGCTCAATGAAATCTTGGTGGTTCCAAACTTATTCCATTTAAGAATGATGGAGGCCACTGTGTTCTTGGACCTTCAATGCTGCAAACATTTTCACGTACCCTTACCCAGATCTGTGTCTCGATACAATCCTGTCTTGGAGCTCTATGGCCAATTCCTTCTACCTCATGGCTAGGTTTTTGCTCTGACAGAAATGTGCCTTTCAAATCATGTCCAATCAATTGAATTTACCGCAGGTGAATTCCAATCAAGTTGTAGAAACAGCTCAAGGATGGGATGATAAATGGAAACAGGATGCACCGGAGTTCAATTTCGATGTCTTAATACTAATGTGAATAAAGGTATTTTTGTTTATTTTTAATACATTTGTTAATGTCTAAACCTATTTTTCTTTTGTTATTGTGGAGTATTGTGTGATTACTTTCAATTTAATCAATTTCAGAATTAGGCTGTAACGTAACAAATGTGGGAAAAGTCTAGGGGTCTGAATACTTTCCGAATTCACTGTTTAACTATTGGACACAATTTGATGGATGCACCATGTAAAC
Organism: Oncorhynchus tshawytscha; assembly: GCF_018296145.1. Classification (NCBI taxonomy): domain Eukaryota; kingdom Metazoa; phylum Chordata; class Actinopteri; order Salmoniformes; family Salmonidae; genus Oncorhynchus; species Oncorhynchus tshawytscha. The sequence goes on from NC_056437.1 coordinate 78,534,059, forward strand.
TCTGCGTGAATGTGATTTAATACGACGCAATGACATTTGCTCAGAAGAAAATCACGAAAACTACTTATTGTGTAATTAAAGTTGGGGGATAGCAGGGCAGATGTTCCATCGTCAGTTTTTCATATTAGAAAAACGAGGGTTCTTCAATTGGGTAACTGGGATGTTTATTCTACTCGTGCTAATAGGACACTGGATAAATTGAGATGAAATAAAAGGGAGGGGTCTGAGAAGGGGTACGAAAACAAAAACTATTAGATGGGAACATCTGTAGGGCGGATGATTTGTGGATTAGGTCTCGACGGAAAAAGCGGGAGGGAGCGTGACAAAGAGAGATGACGAAGGAGTTGGTTTACTGATGTGGCACCAGCGCTTCTCGTTATTGATTGGATATAAAGATTGTAGGTAAAGTATTGTATAATTTAATTACGAGGTACTTACCGTTGCTGTTATCGTTCGTTGAAAAGGCTTGCTGTTTCGTAGGTTTAAAAAAGTAACCTTTTATTTACATTGTAATGTATTTAAAAACGCAATTGTGTGTTTCTGCAATTACCAACAATAGGCTATGCGTAAAACCTTCACATTACGCGCAACCGGCTCACTGCTGGTATTGTGTACAGTAACGGATTCTGAGTTTTGTAACTTGTATTTTAGAGATGTCGACTAGTTCAAGCTATTAAAAGCCTTCGGATTTATATATATATGTATGTATGTATGTGTATATATATATGTTTCTCTATCGTACCGAATACTCACTACTCAGCGACAGCATCTCCAAACCATAAGTATAATGGTTGTTTGCCTTATTTTGCAGATATTCCTCAGATATCTGGATTCTGACACTCCACTCCAAACGTCTTCAAGCCTTGTCGTGATAAAGCACTTTAGGTGCACATTTTTGCAAGTAATATGTTATTTCCTGCTCTGCTGGCGCTGTCTTCAGTGGTAGGTTCAGAAGAGTGCCCTCACCACTGCCTCTGCTACGAACACTCGGATTTGGTGGACTGCCGAGCGCGCGGGTTCCTCCAAGTGCCCCATGGCCTGTCCCATGGCACCTGGCTGCTGGACCTGGGTGGGAACTTGATGATGGAAGTGCGGAGCCGTGCCTTTGCCGGACTTTGGTCACTGCGTGTCCTGGTGCTGTCTGATAGTGGAATCCAGCTGCTGCAGCCCGAGGTAACACATGCGAAACCCATATCATGTCATATACTCATGGGGGACCTACTGTGTACATTTTTGTTCTAGCCCAACACTAGTAATGGTTTGAGAAACACTGTGATAGACTATGCATTAGTGGCATAGTTTAGCATAAGGATTTTAATGGTGGATATGAGGGTTTGATGCCAATGATTACTTTTTCATGTTCATAATCTATTGTACCCTCCTCCGCTCCCAGGCCTTCTACTCCCTCTCCTTTCTGGAGAAGCTGGACATGAGCCGTAACAAGCTGCTCCGGCTACCGCCGGACTTCTCCCACAGTCTGTCCTCAGTCCGGGAGCTCCGGCTGGACCACAACACCCTTGAGCGGCTGGAAGTCTCCAGCCTGGAGCACCTGGAGAGCCTGGAGAAGCTGGATCTCAGCCACAACCACATCACCTTCCTCCAGCCAGGAGCCTTCCGGGGCCTGTCTCGACTGCGCCACCTCTACCTCCATGCCAACCAGCTGGGAGCTGTGCGCCATGGTTCCCTGTCCATGCTGCCCGTCCTGGAGGCCCTGCAGCTGGGCCAGAACAACATCACTCACATCGACACGGAGGCTCTGGCTCCCCTGCACAGCCTCACCCTGCTGGGCCTGGAGGGAAACCAGCTGCAGCACCTTAAGTTCAAGACCTTCCTGAGCCTCCACACGGCCGGCACCCACCTGCAGCTAGCTGGCAACCCGTGGAACTGCGACTGCGACCTGCACCGGGTCTTCAGCAAGCTGCTGAGTGTACGCCACTTGCACGTTGACGACTACCACAACGTGACGTGCCACGAGCCTCTGCAGCTGGCGGGTGCCTCACTGGCGTGGGTGGACAGTCAGTTGTGCATGGCAGAGACGGCCACCGTGCTGGTCATCACTGTGACGGTGCTGGTTACCGTGTTGGCAGCTGTGGTTATGGCTGAGCACACCCGCAAGAAGAACCAACATGGCAAGAGCTGGGACGCTGAGTCGCAGTCCCAGGAGAGGTGACTGTCATGGGGGAGGGACACTGAGTGAGTGTGTAATCAGTTCGGTAGATGCATTTTCCCTCACTGATCTAGGATCATATTGAACTTGTTGGAGGCATTCATTCTCTCTTCTACGTCATCATGGTCATAATGCATGACCCAATCTGGTTCCAAGAGTCTGAGAAACAATATTTTAGAGTATGAGCAGTTTTGTATGATGTATCTAGAAGTCTGTGACTTGTGGAACTGGAGGACTTTGACATTATTTTTCAGTGTATCATTTAAGACCTACCTGAAGTGTTTGACTGCTTACAATTTATCCTGTTAATTTATTTCTTGAAACACCAGTACAGTGTTTGTCTTTTTCTGTTCAACATTTTCTCTTCAATGTCTATTCCATTTCTGCACACTGTTGAGAAAAAGGAGTAGTTTCAAATGTAGGACCTAGTACAGTAGTTATTTTTGTTTTCATGAATGATGATTATTATCTTCTATCACATGGATATGTTTGATAGGGAATTTATTGTATACAGATGGTAATAAAGTATGATTCTTTTTTTGACTATCTTGTGATGTACCTGGATTAAATCTTTGCCAGATTTGAGTATAGTGGTCTCCACTTTCCCTATTCCATGCACTGCACTAGAGCTAAACCCTCCCTTAGATGATCAACATCTGCTTTAGTCAAGGTCAGATTATTCACCAATTAATCACCACTATTCCAGCTCACACACAGATTAAAGCCGGTTTCAATCTATCTCGGTCTGCCATGATGTAACAAATGTTCTCCCCTTTTAGATGAAAATGTGCATTTGGTAACATACGTTTTGCTTGAGGGTTTGGCCTCCAGCATGGAGAAGCTGGACCTTGGCCACAACCACATCATATTCCTGTGGGTTTGGTGATATTGAAATAGAGAGCACAGATGAAACACTTTGAAGTACTTAATTTTAGGAAGTGCGCAGTTTTGCATTCGATTCCGATAAAGGACATGGAGGATTTCAGATTCTGACACCGGTCTTTGGCCAGAGACAAATTGCTGCAGGGTTTAAAAGGCTTAGCTCCAGGTCACAGGGAGAATGATGTGGCATATGGGCCTGGCCTCTAGAGCAACATCAGCAGATTACGGCTCTGATTAAAAACCAGAGGAGGAAACGAACTGCCATGGGTAGAAAACAGACAGCCACCCAGCTGAAATCCCCTGGGCAGACCTTATCTAAGAGGAGGATAATGTCCAGAAATTGAACCTGTATCGGTTCTGATGCTGTTTCTGCTCAGCAGCCTTATAAATGGATCTGGATAAGGAGAAGAGATTCAGCAATGGAGATATGGGCCAGCCACCCATGTGACCAAAGCTATTATCAGATGAACCAGATAACAATGATATGACATAACAATGGCATAATAACCGTCTACTACCAGCAGGTGTGTATTACAATGTTTTAGTTGTCAGAACCCAGTGCAGACAGATCTATGAGATTGACATAGGGCATTTTAATACAAACTAGCTCTCATCCTTTACTTAAAAACACAAGACAGGACAGACGAAGGTATAAATTACATAATTAAATTCCATTCGCTCATATTGCACAACAGAAACCAGATGCCATTGTCTCTGAAAAAAACTCTAATTTAGCCAAGAGAAGATAATATGGGATTTTATGACATTAAAGTATTCATAATCAACCCAGAGGATTTCCATAGCGTCCTACCTTCAACACCCCAGTTCAAACCTAACCTAGCCTCAACCACAACCCTAACCCTAGATTCGTGTCCACATCCCAGTTCAACCCTAACCCTGAACCACAACCGTAACCCTGGATTCGTGTCCACATCCCAGTTCAACCCTAACCCTGAACCACAACCCTAAGCCGAATCAAAACCTTTGCTTTATGTCCACATCCTGGTCCACAAACCAAATAATCTGTAGTAATTTAATTGAGTTACACATTTTGAGATAGTAGAGGATGATTTGGACATAAAGTGTGCAGATGCTAATATAGGAACCATTGACTTGCATTGGATTTGTGCCACAAATACTTAAAAGTTAGCATTTGAATCAGTGGCCAGTTAAACCAAAGCATGGATTGTTGTCATACCTTGTCCATGGACTGCTTAAAGGGTAAGGAAACAATATGTAATTTTGGTGAACTATTCCTTTAAGTTTTCTAATGCGTGTTCCTATTTTTTTATTTTATTATTAACGTGTCTTTGTCATTCTTGTTAATAGATCTAATGTGCTGTTGAAAATTAGCCAGGAGGGCATTTCTTGTTTCCCACAAGTTGCATGAAACTATTTAAAATAGATTTTGTGGAAACTATTGACAGTTGGGGGCGCCAAACCCACCATTTGACATGATTTTGTCTTTTCCCAAATGTACAAAGTAGAGCGTACACCGTGGTGGAAAAAGTACCGAATTGTCGTACTTGAGTGAAAGTATAAAAACCTTAAGTTACTCAAGTAAAAGTGAAAGTCACCCAGTAAAATAGTACTTGAGTAAAGTCAAAGTATTTGGTTTTAAATATACTTAAGTATCAAAAGTAAAAGTATATATTTCTTATATTAAGAAAAGCAGCCGGCACCATTTTCTTGTTTTAAAAATGTACGGAGAGCCAGGGGCACACTCCAACACTCAGACATTATTTACAAAAGATGCATTTGTGTTTAGTGAGTCCGCCAGAACATAGGCAGTAGGGATGACCACATGTTATTTTCATACGTGTGTCAATTTCACAATTTCCCTGTCCTGCTAAGCATTCAAAATGTAATGAGTACTTTGGGTTGTCAGTGAAAATGTATGGAGTAAAAAGTACAATATTTTCTTTAGAAATGTAGTGAAGTAAAAGTTGCCAAAAATATAAACAGTAAAGTAAAGATACCCCCCAAAAACTACTTAAGTAAAAATACTTTAAAGTACTACTTAAGTACTTTACACCTCTGAGCATACATAAAGGTGTCATAAGGACCACATAAATGCTTCACAAATAATCGATAACTGTATGTCATAATCAATAAATGCACTATGTATGTTTATACACCATTTATAGAGTATGACATATGCTTATAGATGATTTGCTAAGCCTTTATGTAGTGCTTATAAAGCCTATATGTTAGCTTAGTACTTAGTAGGACAACTCCACACTGGGCTAGCTCCCAATTGACTCCGATTCACTCCTTGAAGAAGAGCTTTCCTTGTCCCCGAATCGCCCAGAATGCACAGCGCTTCACACTGACAACGCATGGACTACGCACACAATGGGCGTTAATTCGATTCAAATGTAGTTTCCCATCCCCTCAAAAATATATCTGAAAGAGTCGAGGACAGACTTTTCCCAGTGTGTATCTGTTGATTTAACGTTACTATGGTTTTGAAGATTCTGTCTCCATCTATTGGGAAAAAGGAAAACGGTAACGTCCAGAAAATCAATAGAATCAGTGTATGGTGTATTTATGTGAGGATGATTTGTGTTAAAAATTTGAATAAACTTAGTATTTTTACTGTGGTGCTAAACACCAAAGATGTTATCTTAATAATGGGAGTAGATCAAGGACAGGGTTGGAAAACTTACTAAATATGGTTTTCCCAAACATCTGGCCATTAAAGTGAGCATCCTTTGTTTAGAGCTGCAGGATCTTTGCTTGGGCGGAAGACATCGGGATTAAATAGGATTTTTAACTGCTTTCAAACCCCACTTCTGTACTGATGTTGGTGTAGAGACGATTGATATTGTGGGCCTGGAATGGGATGTGTGATATGTTTTAGACTTTTATTTTGACACGCATTCGAAATAGTTGATAAAAGTACACGCACATTTTTGTTTTATCATTTGGAAAAAAACGTTTAATGCGAACAAATATAATATAACTATTTTTACTTAACTGGTATAGGATATATCGAGTATTAAGATATTGTCCATAATTATTTTCCTTATTTAATCATTTACACTTAAAGACTACAGGATAGAACTCTTATTCTGAAGGATTGTTATTCTTGCTGGTTTGACACTCGTTTGAGTGAGCAGTTTGTTGTTATTGAATGTTGTTGAATGTTATTAGCTAGCTAGCTTTAACAACGGTCAGTAAAGTATCGATTTGATTGAAGACCAATGGAAATGCGACGAACATGTCGACCATAACTTTTCTGCCGTCACCGCTCGAATGCTTGCGGTCTCGGTTCCATACTACCAGCACTGCAGCAGCGTGTGTCTCTTGCGAGGTGAGTTGAATCGCTAATGTTAGCAACTAGGTTAGCTATCAAATAATCGCAATCAGACTCGGGAGCTGGCCAGTGATTAGCCAGTTTAGCAACAGTGCACCCACACACATCTGGCTACGCGGGGCTAAAATCTGGTTTATGGCTGCTGCACTGGCACGAGCCATGAGTCTCTGTACCTAGCATCAAGCGAGCGCATTACGTAATAGTTACAGCACAATTACCACAATGGTTAGATAGTTAACTTTAGGGAACTAGCCATCAAACCAAACACTATCTACCTAGTTGTCAATCACAATGGTAGCCTAAACACTCACCGCTGCTAACGTGACTTGCTAGGTAAGACATTTTGACATCTGGCCTTATCGTTTTTCAAGATTTGCATAACTATATGACCAGCAGGGTAAAATAATCACAGTGGTTATAGAGGATGCAACAAGTAAAGGTGAGTTGGTTTTTCATAGTCCAGCATTCAGAGGTGGAGACTACAGGTCGACCGATTATGATTTTTCAACGCCGATACCGATTATTGGAGGACCAAAAAAAGACGCTATCGATTAATCGGCCGATTTTTATTTTTTTATTTGTAATAATGACAATTCTAACAATACTGATCGAACACTTATTTTAACTTAATATAATACATCAATACAAATCAATTTAGCCTCAAATAAATAATGAAACATGTTCAATTTGGTTTAAATAATGCAAAAACAAAGTGTTGGAGAAGTAAAAGCTAACGTTTGAGTTCCTTGCTCAGAACATGAGAACATATGAAAGTTGGTGGTTCCTTTTAACATGAGACTTCAATATTCCAAGGTAAGAGGTTTTAGGTTGTAGTTAATATAGTATTTATAGGACTATTTCTCTCTATACCATTTGTATTGTATATACCTTTTGACTATCGGATGTTCTTATAGGCACTGTAGTATTGCCAGTGTAACAGTATAGCTTCCGTCCCTCTCCTCGCCGCCTCCTGGGCTCGAACCAGGAACACATCGATAACAGCCACCCTCGAAGTAGCGTTACCCATCGCTCCACAAAAGCCGCGGCCCTTGCAGAGCAAGGTGAATAACTACACCAAGTCTCAGAGCGAGTGACGTTTGAAACGCTATTAGCGTGCACCCCGCTAACTAGCTAGCCATTTCACATCGGTTACACCAGCCATTAGGCTAATAGGCTTGAAGTCATAAACAGCGCTGTGCTTGCGAAGAGCTGCTGGCAAACGCACGAAAGTGCTGTTTGAATGAATGCTTACGAGCCTGCTGCTCCCTACCACCGCTCAGTCAGAATGCTCTATCAAATCATAGACTTAATTATAACATAACACAGAAATACGAGCCTTTGGTCATTAATATGGTCAAATCTGGAAACTATCATTTTGAAAACAAAACGTTTATTATTTCAGTGAAATACGGAACCGTTCAGTATTTTATCTAACTGGTGGCATCCCTAAGTCTAAATATTCTTGTTACATTGCTCAAACTTCAATGTCATGTCATAATTACGTAAAATTCTGGCAAATTAGTTCGCAATGAGCCAGGCTGCCCAAACTGTTGCATATACCCTGACTCTGCGTGCAATGAACGCAAGAGAAGTGACACAATTTCACCTGGTTAATTTTGCCTGCTAACCTGGATTTCTTTTAGCTAAATATGCAGGTTTAAAAATATATACTTCTGTGAATTGATTTTAAGAAAGGCATTGGTGTTTATGGTTAGGTACAGTCGTCCAACGATTGTGCTTTTCTCGCAAATGCGCTTTTGTTAAATCATCCCCCAGCGTTGCATCGATTGTATGCAACGCAGGACACGCTAGATAAACTAGTAATATCATCAACCATGTTTAGTTATAACTAGTGATTATGATTGATTGATAGTTTTTTATAAGATAAGTTTAATTCTAGCTAGCATCTTACCTTGGCTTCTTCTTCCGGCGCCGACAGAGATGGCCGCCTCGCTTCGCGTTCCTAGGAAACTATGCAGTTTTTTGTTTTTTTACGTGTTATTTCTTACACTAGTACCCCAGGTCATCTTAGGTTTCTTTACATACAGCCGAGAAGAACTACTGAATATAAGATCAGCGTCAACTCACCATCAGTACGACCAAGAATATGTTTTTCGCGATGCGGATCCTGTGTTCTGCCTTACAACCAGTGTAACCGAGTGGATCACATGCAGCGACCAAAAAAAAAAAAAAAAAAAAAAAAACGACTCAGAAAAAGAGGGAAACGAAGCGGTCTTCTGGTCAGACTCCGGAGACGGGCACATCGTGCACCACTCCCTAGCATTCTTCTTGCCAATGTCCAGTCTCTTGACAACAAGGTTGATGAAATCCGAGCAAGGGTAGCATTCCAGAGGGACATCAGAGACTGTAACGTTCTCTGCTTCACGGAAACATGGCTAACTGGAGAGACGCAATCCGAAGCGGTGCAGCCAGCGGGTTTCTCCACGCATCGCGCCGACAGGAACAAACATCTTTCTGGTAAGAAGACGGGCGGGGGCGTATGCCTTATGGCCAACGTGACATGGTGTGATGAAAGAAACATACAGGAACTCAAATCCTTCTGTTCACCTGATTTAGAATTCCTCACAATCAAATGTAGACCGCATTATCTACCAAGAGAATTCTCTTCGATTATAATCACAGCCGTATATATCCCCCAAGCAGACACATCGATGGCTCTGAACGAACTTTATTTAACTCTCTGCAAACTGGAAACGATTTATCCGGAGGCTGCATTCATTGTAGCTGGGGATTTTAACAAGGCTAATCTGAAAACAAGACTCCCTAAATTTTATCAGCATATCGATTGCGCAACCAGGGGTGGAAAGACCCTGGATCATTGTTACTCTAACTTCCGCGACGCATATAAGGCCCTGCCCCGCCCCCCTTTCGGAAAAGCTGACCAAGACTCCATTTTGTTGATCCCTGCCTACAGACAGAAACTAAAACAAGAAGCCCCCACGCTGAGGTCTGTCCAACGCTGGTCTGACCAAGCTGACTCCACACTCCAAGACTGCTTCCATCACGTGGACTGGGAGATGTTTCGTATTGCGTCAGACAACAACATTGACGAATACGCTGATACGGTGTGCGAGTTCATTAGAACGTGCGTTGAAGATGTCGTTCCCATAGCAACGATTAAAACATTCCCTAACCAGAAACCTTGGATTGATGGCAGCATTCGTGTGAAACTGAAGGCACGAACCACTGCTTTTAATCAGGGCAAGGTGTCTGGTAACATGACTGAATACAAACAGTGCAGCTATTCCTCCGCAAGGCTATCAAACAAGCTAAGCGCCAGTACAGAGACAAAGTAGAATCTCAATTCAACGGCTCAGACACAAGAGGTATGTGGCAGGGTCTACAGTCAATCACGGACTACAGGAAGAAACCCAGCCCAGTCACGGACCAGGATGTCTTGCTCCCAGGCAGACTAAATAACTTTTTTGCCCGCTTTGAGGACAATACAGTGCCACTGACACGGCCTGCAACGGAAACATGCGGTCTCTCCTTCACTGCAGCCGAAGTGAGTAAGACATTTAAACGTGTTAACCCTCGCAAGGCTGCAGGCCCAGACGGCATCCCCAGCCGCGCCCTCAGAGCATGCGCAGACCAGCTGGCCGGTGTGTTTACGGACATATTCAATCAATCCCTATACCAGTCTGCTGTTCCCACATGCTTCAAGAGGGCCACCATTGTTCCTGTTCCCAAGAAAGCTAAGGGAACTGAGCTAAACGACTACCGCCCCGTAGCACTCACATCCGTCATCATGAAGTGCTTTGAGAGACTAGTCAAGGACCATATCACCTCCACCCTACCTGACACCCTTGACCCACTCCAATTTGCTTACCGCCCAAATAGGTCCACAGACGATGCAATCTTAACCACACTGCACACTGCCCTAACCCATCTGGACAAGAGGAATACCTATGTGAGAATGCTGTTCATCGACTACAGCTCGGCATTCAACACCATAGTACCCTCCAAGCTCGTCATCAAGCTCGAGACCCTGGGTCTCGACCCCGCCCTGTGCAACTGGGTACTGGACTTCCTGACGGGCCGCCCCCAGGTGGTGAGGGTAGGCAACAACATCTCCTCCCCGCTGATCCTCAACACTGGGGCCCCACAAGGGTGCGTTCTGAGCCCTCTCCTGTACTCCCTGTTCACCCACGACTGCGTGGCCATGCACGCCTCCAACTCAATCATCAAGTTTGCGGACGATACAACAGTGGTAGGCTTGATTACCAACAACGACGAGACGGCCTACAGGGAGGAGGTGAGGGCCCTCGGAGTGTGGTGTCAGGAAAACAACCTCACACTCAACGTCAACAAAACTAAGGAGATGATTGTGGACTTCAGGAAACAGCAGAGGGAACACCCCCTATCCACATCGATGGAACAGTAGTGGAGAGGGTAGCAAGTTTTAAGTTCCTCGGCATACACATCACAGACAAACTGAATTGGTCCACTCACACAGACAGCATCGTGAGGAAGGCGCAGCAGCGCCTCTTCAACCTCAGGAGGCTGAAGAAATTCGGCTTGTCACCAAAAGCACTCACAAACTTCTACAGATGCACAATCGAGAGCATCCTGGCGGGCTGTATCACCGCCTGGTATGGCAACTGCACCGCCCTCAACCGTAAGGCTCTCCAGAGGGTAGTGAGGTCTGCACAACGCATCACCGGGGGCAAACTACCTGCCCTCCAGGACACCTACACCACCCGATGCTACAGGAAGGCCATAAAGATCATCAAGGACATCAACCACCCGAGCCACTGCCTGTTCACCCCGCTGTCATCCAGAAGGCGAGGTCAGTACAGGTGCATCAAAGCTGGGACCGAGAGACTGAAAAACAGCTTCTATCTCAAGGCCATCAGACTGTTAAACAGCCACCACTAACATTGAGTGGCTACTGCCAACACACTGTCAATGACACTGACTCTACTCCAGCCACTTTAATCATGGGAATTGATGGGAAATGATGTAAATATATCACTAGCCACTTTAAACAATGCTACCTTATATAATGTTACTTACCCTACATTGTTCATCTCATATGCATACGTTGATACTGTACTCTATATCATCGACTGCATCCTTATGTAATACATGTATCACTAGCCACTTTAACTATGCCACTTGGTTTACATACTTATCTCATATGTATATACTGTACTCGATATCATCTACTGTATCTTGCCTATGCTGCTCTGTACCATCACTCATTCATATATCCTTATGTACATATTCTTTATCCCCTTACACTGTGTATAAGACAGTAGTTTTTTTTTGGAATTGTTAGTTAGATTACTTGCTTTTTATTACTGCATTGTCGGAACTAGAAGCAGAAGCATTTCGCTACACTCGCATTAACATCTGCTAACCATGTGTATGTGACAAATAAGATTTGATTTGATTTGATTTTGATTTGACTGCATTCACGTAACAGGCAGTCTCCTTGTGGAGTGCAACGAGAGGCAGGTGGTTATAGCGTTAGACAAGTTAACTGTAAGGTTGCAAGATTGTATCCCCCGAGCTGACAAGGTGAAAATCTGTCGTTCTGCCCTGAACAAGGCAGTTAACCCACCGTTCCTAGGCCTTCATTGAAAATAAGAATGTGTTCTTAACTGACTTGCCTAGTTAAATAAAGGTATTTTAAAAATGATAAAAAATATTTTTTTAAATCGGCGCCCAAAAATACCGATTTCCGATTTGTTATGAAAACTTGAAATCGGCCCTAATTAATCGGGCCATTCCAATTAATCGGTCAACCTCTAGTCGAGACGACAGGTGCAGTAGAGGTAGATGTGTAGCTAGCTAAGTATACATATTTCAACTCTATGGCAAGCGTGCATGTCTGACTGAAAACTTGTGCGGCCGCACAGCTCATTCTAGCTAATCACATATTCTGCGTGGTGTCGAGTAGTGATGGGCATTGAGCCGGCTCATTGGCTCGGTTCATGTAAAAGAGACGGCTCATTTGGCTCCCAAATGGCTCTTCGTTCAAAAATATTAAAATTGATATAGAACCTTGAAAAAAAGTGCAAATCTCCAATGTAAAGCCAAAAGGGTAGGCTACCATAATGTGAAATGCACGTTCAATACATTTGTACCGGGACAAATTATTAGATGGCCTGCGGAAAAAAAAAATTACGCACTGAAGATCAGCGTCGACCAGTTTGACGCGCTGTTTACACTGTTTACCGGTGTTATTACTGTTGTCGCCCCAGCCCCTTCTTTGGGAGGACGGAGGCTAGCATCCAACGTTATTGTGCATTAACGCCGCCGCCTCCTGCATGTCCTATCTTAAAAATAGAAGTATAAAGAGGGATTCCTGCAAATGCAGGAACGCCCCGAATTGCAGTCTGCAATTTCACCCTTCTCAACTGAACTGGGTTAGTTAAGCAATAAGGCACGAGGGGGTGTGGTATATGGCCAATATACCACAGCTAAGGGCTGTTCTTAGGCACCACACACCGCAGAGTGCCTGGACTATTGGCCATGTACCACAAACCCCTGAGGTGCCTTATTGCTATTATAAACTGGTTACCAATGTAATTAGAGCAGTAAAAATAAATGTTTTGTCTTACCCGTGGTATACGGTTTGATATACCACGGCTGTCAGTCAATCAGCATTCAGGGCTCGAATCACCAAGTTTATAAATTAACATTAATATTGCCTGTAAAAGTGGAGTGGGCTAGTGTTGTGGATTCACATCATGCCTGTTATCTTTCTCAAGGCTTAGATTTGTGTCGATTTGGCAAAAAATATAAACCTATCCTTGTGTCAAATCTCTTATCTTTTATTTTCCGGCCATGACATAAGTGCTTCATATTTATTTGGCTCACAGATAACCCTATTCAGGCTGATCCTCTCCACTTGGCCTACTGTTTCTATTGTCAGTGCCTATAAACAGGTGGATTATCTAAATGCTGTATTATACTTACGTGGGGTGGGTCTACCTAGCATCTAATCTCTATCAAGTTTGAGCTTTGAGTAAATGGGAGACCTGAAAACAGTTGGCCTGCTCCTTGGACAGGAATTAGGATCTAAATTAAATTTTATCTAAGGTTTAGAGATTAAGATATTTATGTAATCTGTTTACATGTTGTATCTCTCTTTTATCCTCACGACCCCTCTCCTTTCACTTTTTCACAATGAGAATAGCCCCATTGAAATGGAAACACCCAGGACCTTGTTAAACAGGAAATAGACCAGGTATGAAATGCACAAACGCCTCTCGTAATCTCAGCATTACACACTCCATTTGGTTGAAGTCATACTGTTCTTATGATCTATGTTACTGCTGTCGTCATCATGTTGCTGTGCCCGTGCTGTGAATCTCTTTTCTTCTATCATGAAGGTCTAGTTAGTTTGTTTTCATCTTGTTTTTCATCTTCTTTCATCTCCTCCACTTTCTTTGAATCATGGCTTGAGTTCATTTAGCTCATCCATGTTCAGTTCATATCTCACTTCAAAGTGAACAAAATTATAGGTAGTTGAAATACAATCTGAATCTTGGCATAGAAGTGTCAATGTCTTTGAATCCTAATGTTTCATTACCGGGGCTGAAACTTGTAACAGTTTGATTGATATATTGCACTGTACATCTTGTACTGTGTTTGCACCATAATAACATTAATGCTAAGAATAAGAACCCACTTTCTGAATTAGTAACTGTTCCACACACACTGTAATGTACAACTTGGTACATAAACACAAACACAGCATGTACTGGGCTAGTTTTGGTTTGCTAATGCCATGTCAATGATCAGTGTGTTGGTTGTAGATATGATTGACAGTTCTGTCAGTAGTGGAACTGGACCATCAGGCAGGGATTACACACATGTGTAATTAAGACGTCGGGCAGACTCCGTGGCATTGTGACCCAGTCACATCATCAGAGACAGCAAGTCCTCCGGCTACTCCCAACAGGGGCCTAGGAGGAAGGGCTTTAGACTGCCATGCTGTCTACATGCTGCCCCAATGGTCCCATGCATCACAACAAACAGTGAACCCTAAAACCTGATTTGAATTATTTCTCGACTGTGAAGGAAAATAAGTGCGGATCATGTGGTGGTGACGCAGGACTTTTTCTGTCTGAACATGAGGGATGCAGAGAGGCCCGGGCTCTGATGTCATTGCTTTGGCAGGGGAAATGATTAAGGTGTTGAATCTCAGACCGTGCTCTTCAAATTCAGTCCAGCTTGTTCTCAGTGCCGACTGTAATGAATCATTGAACAAACTGTCCATGGTGAAGAATTGGGATAAGAGGGTTCACAGTTAGGCAGTGTTGTGTAAAGTAGGGGACATGGAGGCTTTGGGTGTTGTTAGGCCAGTCTTTTTGTGCCAGTCAGACTCACACAGCTTTGAACATCTGTTTTTTTGTCTCACCCCAAAAACCTGACCCTACACTTCCTCACAGAATGTGAAGCTTGTTTGAAATAGAAAGTGAGAGCCTGGGTGTTTATTTGTATTTCATAGGCAGGTAGGCAGATGCCTGTGTGGAGTTGGTTTCCATCTCCTGACATGATAGCCTTTATCTCCAAAAGTTCTATTGGTAATAAAAGGTCTTGAAAGATGAGCTCTGTCTGTTGCAGTTGCTTTGCAAATCAAGAAACGGACGATCCTTTTAGTGTTTTTAATGCTAGAATGAACATTAGGCTACTGAATATTAACCTGGCAGGGCATACACTACTGTAGGTCTATACCATTAAGACCAAAGCCAGAATCCCAGGTATTAAAAAGTGTTCAGATGACGAGAGTTCTGACAGGAGAGCATTACAGTGTAAGCTCAATGCTCTGGGTCTTGAGATCAGTGTCTATCAAATGATGGGATTTATCTGGGTTCCAGGTGGAGAAAGACTCCAAAGTTGGGTAAATATCAGGAGAAATTATATGGACAAGATACAGAAGCAAAATAACACATAGCTAGCCTAATATCCATGCTGAAACGATTAGGTCAGT
Organism: Oncorhynchus tshawytscha; assembly: GCF_018296145.1. Taxonomy (NCBI): domain Eukaryota; kingdom Metazoa; phylum Chordata; class Actinopteri; order Salmoniformes; family Salmonidae; genus Oncorhynchus; species Oncorhynchus tshawytscha. The sequence continues at coordinate 78,549,395 of NC_056437.1, forward strand.
CACATGTGGTCCAGTTGAGGGTTGCAGTAACTCATTGTGCAACATGGTGATACATTCTATTAGTGCTCAGTACATGCTACAGGTGTGGCATGCTGTCATTCTAAGGGAAAGTAAAAGTCCCTCCAACAGCCCATGATCAAGATAATTTATAATAAGCAAAACGGGTCTCTGAAAGTACAGGATTAAAGTGTGTCTATAGGATATCTGGGTATGTTGTTGTTTTTGAATAATTCTGGGTTTGTTTAACATTTCTGTCAGCTGTTTTGTCTCAGTAGGACTTCTACTCTGTTTCCCAATTGGTTGTCAAGTCAACATGGTTTACCTGGACAACAGTCCAGTGTTTTATCATTCTTATGGCTCTTCTAGCTATCGTTCTGTTGTCTTCTGTTATCGTGTATCATTGTATCTATCACAAGTTCACAACAACCCTTCAGGTTACCATGTCACTTTCACTAGAGCTTCCTGGACAGTCCCTGCAGCATCTTTTGGCTTAGTTAAATATTAGTGAAACTATTTCCATTTAATTATGGACAGTGTTGATAGTTTTGGTAGAACTGAATTACCATAAGTGTATTTGATTAAAGCACTCTGCGTAATACCTTTCTGGGAAATTACAGGTGAGTCACTCTTATAACACTCGTCAGCAGCTGACTTGACTCATTTCATAAGAACCAAAAGTGTGACAGTTTGTAAAAGATGGATAACTCATTTTCTGCTTGCTACTAATAAGCAGCACCCTTTCAGCACACAGCCTAGGCCTACATCTATCTATGGAAAGAGGTGGACAAGGGCAGTAGAGCAAGTTTGATGAAAGGAGATGGGTTTCCATGGAAACTGACATAGTATATTATGAACCTGTTTTTAGAAAGAGCCCGGTTTGAAAATAACCTGTTTTCTTGAAGGATTGAAAAGCCCTGGGGAAGGTCACCAGTGGAGTTCAAAGGTTGTGTGAACTCAGACTTCCCATGCAATGCTTCTCGTGTGACCTCTCCTTCAGCTTGAAAAGTGTGGAGTGGTGGCGCTCCCTTGTCCTGACAGCATAATATGTTTTTGTATGTGCTCCAACAGTTGTAGCTAGATTGTGTAAAGGTGGAAGCCTCTGGAACATGGCTCGAGTATCAGGAGGCTATTGTTGTGATTTTGGTTCACAGAGGGCAGCTGTGTTAATCCGCCCATCGGGCTCAGGCTACTGCCGTGTTGACTTAAAGGTCCCACACAGTCATCCTATTTCCCAAGTAAAAATAGCCTTTTAATGACCAAACATGCTCAGTATTTAATACATTTTACCTTCTCTCATCTTAACGATCAGTAAGCCTGAAAGAACTGTCTGAGTGGGCAGGGAGTTTATATTCATGTGCTCTCCTTGACTGACAGCTCTTTCAAACATCCCTGTGTACATTGCCAGGTAACAAGGTAAGTGGGCCACAAGTTATTGATGACCAGGTAAACAATGGACCACATGTCATTCTGAGCCAAAACAGTATGCACCAACCCATTTTCTCAGCAAAATGCTCTCATGGTTGACAGAGCTGATCATGGACTGTTGAATATCAGCAGCAATACACAATTGCATTTCTATTGTTTTGTAACTAATTACAGAATACAGTTCACTGATACACTTCTTCACCAGAATTAGTAAAGCCTGAGTCACCTTAGACATAAAAGGAATGTACATGAAAACAGCATACAATAAGTGCAATTTATTGGTGCCCTTGCATTAGCATTATAAAGAAAAATATGTTCAGAATTGTATGTATTGATCAGATCTTTATTGGATTATTTACAATAGGCCAGCATAGCTGAAATATTGATCAACATGAACACTCATGAGAATAATAAAGGTGGGAAATAATGGTTAGACGTCATTTGACCGGGCAGACGGGTTTGGCCGTGCACTTTTTAGTGAAACTTTTCAATGTTTTGTATTTGGCGTTTTTGTGTGCCTGAAATGCTCTATATTTGAAATGAATAACTATGGCTTACACTATGTTGGGTCTGGCTTCACAGCATATCCCCCTTTCTTTTTCTTGCTAAAGCCGATTTAGTATTCCAGCATTCCTGCTGCGGTGGTTGCCTGGGAAGCAGTGCAGACAGAGTAGATGTTGGAGTTTCTCCAGTGTCTTACTACAGCTCGATGAGTGGAAAGATAAAAGGAGATGGAAATAATACCCCCCCCCACCTTAATCATCACGACGAGTCCCAATGACACAAGCTACATTAACTGTAAGACAACAACTCACACAATAGAATGGCAAAAATATGATTATCCGATGTTCAATTACAAATGCTATAGAACAAAAACCATATAGTGACTATCAGGTGTGTTACAGAAGTTTACAGTCAAAACAACCACAGTTACAGCCACTGTGTCAGACTCCTCAACCTCTGTCACGTACATTATGGTCAGAGCTTGTAACATCCACTGATCCACTGTCCATGATGGTACAGCAGCTTCCTGGCAAGACCCATCCAATGTTCTCCCCAATTGATAAAGCATCTTCGCTCTAAATGTGCACTGCACACGCGTGACACGATCATAATTTTCGGTGCAGCCGGTCCCCCTGAAATGAAAAGCAGCCACTGCTGTCAGATGTCTTCATTCTTCGGAAAATAGTGTAACGGTAAATTAACACTGGCAACCAGCCATAACACAGAGTTGACAAGGGTTATGTATCGTTCTGCTTGAGCTTCTCACGGTTTGTAAACAAAGCCATATGATGTGCTCATGTGATGACTGTTCAGGTTTTACATATTTAAATGAGTTAAGATTGTAAGACTACCATAGGTTTATGACATTTCCAGCTTTACATGACGTTGCATAAAGCTGTTTGTAAATCCTGCCTCCTGGATCCAAATCACATTTTATTTGTCACATACACATGGTTAGAATATGTTAATGCGAGTGTAGCGAAATGCTTGTGCTTCTAGTTCCGACCATGCAGTAATATCTAACAAGTAATCTAACAACTTCACAACATCTACTTTATACACGCAAGTGTAAATGAATGAATAAGAATATATACATAAAAATATATGGATGAGCGATGGCCGAACAGCATAGGCAAGATGCAGTAGATGGGAACAAGTACAGTATGCACATATGAGATGAGTAATGTAGGGTATGTAAACATTATATAAAGTGGCATTGTTAAAAGTGGCTAGTGATACATTTAATACATCCAATTTTTAATTATTAAAGTGGTTAGAGATTGAGTCAGTATGTTGGCAGCAGCTACTCAATGTTAGTGATGGCTGTTTAACAGTCTGATGGCCTTGAGATAGAAGCTGTTTTTCAGTCTCTCAGTCCCCGCTTTGATGCACCTGTACTGACCTTGTCTTCTGGATGATAGCGGGATAAACAGGACCATTTCAGTTTGTCCGTGATGTGTACGTTGAGGAACTTGAAGCTTTCCACCTTCTCCACTAATGTCCCGTTGATGTGGATAGAGGGCTGCTCCCTCTGCTGTTTCCTGAAGTCCATGATCATCTCCTTTGTTTTATTGACATTGAGTGTGCGTTTGACACGGGGGGGAGGGGACCAGTAACTTTATGATCAACTTTGTCAATGTACCAGCTAGTCATTTTTCATAATTGGGTCAACCTACAGTACTATTAACTGGTTTCATTTAAATATCAAATTTCTCTGTTCTTTACCTTTTTTAAATTGCAATCAAACAGCCATCGATAAAATGCAATTGTTTCCGTAGCTTATGCCTGACCATACCATAACCGCACCGCCACCGCGTGGCACTCTGTTCACAACGTTGACATCAGCAAACCGCTCGTCCACACGCCATGCAGCCCGGTACATTTGAAACCGGGATTCATCTGTGAAGAGCACACTTCTCCAGCGTGCCAGTGGATATCGAAGGTGAGCATTTCCCAACTGAAGTGGGTTTACGACACCAAACTGCAGTCAGATTAAGACCCTGATAAAGACGACCAGCATGCAGATGAGCTTCCATGAGACAGTTTCTGACCGTTTGTGCCGAAATTCTTCGGGTTGTGTAAACCCACAATTTCATTATCTGTCCGGGTGGCTGGTCTCAGACAATCCCACAGATGTGGAGGTCCTGGACTGGCATGGTTACACATGGTCTGCGGTTGTGAGGCCGGTTGGACCTACTGCCAAATTCTCTAAAAGGATGTTGGAGGTGGCTTTTTGTGGAGAAGTTAATAAATAAATTCAATAAATTCAACAATAAATTCTCTGGCAACAGGTCTGGTGGACATTCCTGCGGTCAGCTTGCCAATTGCACCCTCCCTCAACTTGAGACATCTGTGGCATTGTGTTGTGTGACAACTGCACATTTTTTTGTGGCCTTTTATTGTCCCTAGCACAAGGTGCACCTGTGTAATGATCATGCTGTTTAATCAACTTCTTGATATGCCACACCTGTTAGGTGGATGAATTATCTTGGCATAGGAGAAATGCTCACTAACAGGGATTTGAGAGAAATAAACATTTTGTGCGTATGGAACATTTCTGGGATCTTTTATGTCATCTCATGAAACACGGGACCAACACTTTACATGTTGCGTTTTGTATTTCTAAAACACAGAAAAATCACCTTTTTGACTGCACTGGGCCTTTTACTAAGGGGTGAGGCACTAAACAAGAAGACAATGGCTGGCAGTGTAACACTATGCAAAGCGTTGTATTACAGTAGATTGCGCAGCAGCAAAATTAACTGCTGCACCAAATTCTGTTAAACACGGCTATTCAGCTATGCTGCTGTTTTACCTGCTGAGAAAACTGCAAATAAATTTGACAATGAATGCATTATGAGTAAAGATCACCACATGACTAATGCAAAAATGGTATGTGGATACAGACTGCATTCCATCAAGCCACATTGATATTTAGTGTAGGAGACAATATCGGTACACACTACTAAGTGACAGATTAGCTGGAGGTTTGCAAGAGCACCTTTGTGGCCCATCAGTAGCAAGTTGAGCTCTCATTCCAAGGCTATGTCCGTTTTAGGCTTCTCCTCTGAATCCGTTAGCATGTGATTTCTGTACATTTATCTGCATTGGGCGGTGTTTATGTAAGGCGTTGCCATGGCAAGGAGCTGGTCCTCCGCAGTATTGCCTGGGTCCACTGTTTCATCTGCGGTCCTGCCTGTTATAGTGGGTTGCCATGGGGATGGGCTGGTCCTTCTGCAGCAAGACCCATTAACCTATTGGATTAGGGCTCATACACTCTGTCAGGCTAGTGAACTGGAGGGGAGCCCTGGGAATGTGTCAGGCAGTTGTGGATACAAGTAAAGGAGGGATGTTCTAACCAGTTTAGTAAGATGGTGAGATAGTTCTAGGCATTTTTGATGAATGTGTTATTTTGTTTATCTCTCAGGTCTGTCCGTCAGCCACCCTCCGTCACCCCTGCGATCATGGAGGCCCAAGCAGGGGAGGAGCCAGGCCCAAGTTGTTCGGCTCCTGCATCGCCTGACTCCGCCCCCAGCCCACATAGCGAGGCAGTGACCAATGAGCTGCAAGAGCTGTCGCTGCAGCCCGCCCCCAACCTGCTGCCCCTGAGAGATAGGAAAAACGGTGAGTCCCTGTTCTGATTCCAGGCAACTGCCATCAAGCCCACCGATGAGATTAAAACCCTGGTGGACTGACGATATATGGTGCGAAGACCATCCACTTCCATCAGAAAACTACTGGTATGAACTGTAGAAAATGAAAACCAAGACTGCAGCTATGAAGCATGGACAGGTTACTCAGTCTGAGGCTCTGTGTTGTGTAAACACTTCTATAATGCAGGTAGAACTGTAGAACTGTAGAAACGTTAGTTTGCTCTCATACTTCTTCTCACTTGGCACAGTACCCACAGTGGTCTCTGGTCAAGGAGGGAGAGTTGTATGGCAAAGTTGTTAGAATTCCAGCTGAAAGATCTCAATGAAGGGGAGGAGAGTAGTATCTTACCCATGTGCACTCTGGGTCAAAGGGTACCTGGAATGCAGTTTGCGAAAGTGCACTTGAGGAGTAGAAGCTGGTGTGCGGGAATAAAACCCAGCTGAACTTGAGCTTCTCTCATTAACTCATGAGGAGGAAGAGCTTGTATATGAAATTATTTTTACAGACATGAGGAAAATAGGAACGTGTGTGTGTGTGTCTAGGCGATAAAGTCTAAACATGGGGGCTACTCTCTCCGTTTCAAATCAAAGTTTATTTGTCACGTGCGCTGAATACAACCGGTGTAGACCTTAGAGTGAAATGCTTACTCACAGGCCCTAACTAATAGTGCAATTTAAGTAAAAAATAAGTGTTAGGTGAACAATAGATAAGTAAGGAAATAAAAAACAACAGTAAAAAGACAGTGAATAATAACAGTAGCGAGGCTATATACAGTAGTGAGGCTATACACAGTAGCGAGGCTATATACAGTAGAGAGGCTATATACAGTAGAGAGGCTATATACAGTAGAGAGGCTATATACAGTAGAGAGGCTATAACAGTAGAGAGGCTATATACAGTAGCGAGGCTATATACAGTAGCGAGGCTATATACAGTAGCGAGGCTATATACAGTAGAGAGGTTATATACAGTAGTGAGGTTATATACAGTAGAGGCTATATACAGTAGCGAGGCTATATACAGTAGCGAGTTTATAACAGTAGCGAGGCTATATACAGTAGCGAGGCTATATACAGTAGCGAGGCTATACACAGTAGCGAGGCTATACACAGTAGCGAGGCTATATACAGTAGCGAGGCTATATACAGTAGCGAGGCTATATACAGTAGCGAGGCTATAACAGTAGCGAGGCTATATACAGTAGCGAGGCTATAAATCAAATCAAATCAAATTTATTTATATAGCCCTTCGTACATCAGCTGATATCTCAAAGTGCTGTACAGAAACCCAGCCTAAAACCCCAAACAGCAAGCAATGCAGGTGTAGAAGCACGGTGGCTAGGAAAAACTCCCTAGAAAGGCCAAAACCTAGGAAGAAACCTAGAGAGGAACCAGGCTATGTGGGGTGGCCAGTCCTCTTCTGGCTGTGCCGGGTGGAGATTATAACAGAACATGGCCAAGATGTTCAAATGTTCATAAATGACCAGCATGGTCGAATAATAATAAGGCAGAACAGTTGAAACTGGAGCAGCAGCACAGTCAGGTGGAAGTTGAAACTGGAGCAGCAGCATGGCCAGGTGGACTGGGGACAGCAAGGAGTCATCATGTCAGGTAGTCCTGGGGCATGGTCCTAGGGCTCAGGTCAGTTGAAACTGGAACAGCAGCATGGCCAGGTGGACTGGGGACAGCAAGGAGTCATCATGTCAGGTAGTCCTGGAGCTCAGGTCCTAGGGCTCAGGTCCTCCGAGAGAGAGAAAGAAAGAGAGAAGGAGAGAATTAGAGAACGCACACTTAGATTCACACAGGACACCGAATAGGACAGGAGAAGTACTCCAGATATAACAAACTGACCCCAGCCCCCGACACATAAACTACTGCAGCATAAATACTGGAGGCTGAGACAGGAGGGGTCAGGAGACACTGTGGCCCCATCCGAGGACACCCCGGACAGGGCCAAACAGGAAGGATATAACCCCACCCACTTTGCCAAAGCACAGCCCCCACACCACTAGAGGGATATCTTCAACCACCAACTTACCATCCTGAGACAAGGCTGAGTATAGCCCACAAAGATCTCCACCACGGCACAACCCAAGGGGGGGGGCGCCAACCCAGACAGGATGACCACAACAGTGAATCAACCCACTCAGGTGACGCACCCCCTCCAGGGACGGCAAGATAGAGCCCCAGTAAGCCAGTGACCCAGCCCCCGTAATAGGGTTAGAGGCATAGAATCCCAGTGGAAAGAGGGGAACCGGCCAGGCAGAGACAGCAAGGGCGGTTCGTTGCTCCAGAGCCTTTCCGTTCACCTTCCCACTCCTGGGCCAGACTACACTCAATCATATGACCCACTGAAGAGATGAGTCTTCAGTAAAGACTTAAAGGTTGAGACCGAGTTTGCGTCTCTGACATGGGTAGGCAGACCGTTCCATAAAAATGGAGCTCTATAGGAGAAAGCCCTGCCTCCAGCTGTTTGCTTAGAAATTCTAGGGACAATTAGGAGGCCTGCGTCTTGTGACCGTAGCGTACGTGTAGGTATGTACGGCAGGACCAAATCAGAGAGATAGGTAGGAGCAAGCCCATGTAATGCTTTGTAGGTTAGCAGTAAAACCTTGAAATCAGCCCTTGCTTTGACAGGAAGCCAGTGTAGAGAGGCTAGCACTGGAGTAATATGATCCAATTTTTTGGTTCTAGTCAGGATTCTAGCAGCCGTATTTAGCACTAACTGAAGTTTATTTAGTGCTTTATCCGGGTAGCCGGAAAATAGAGCATTGCAGTAGTCTAACCTAGAAGTGACAAAAGCATGGATTCATTTTTCTGCATCATTTTTGGACAGAAAGTTTCTGATTTTTGCAATGTTACGTAGATGGAAAAAAGATGTCCTTGAAATGGTCTTGATATGTTCTTCAAAAGAGAGATCAGGGTCCAGAGTAACGCCGAGGTCCTTCACAGTTTTATTTGAGACGACTGTACAACCATTAAGATTAATTGTCAGATTCAACAGAAGATCTCTTTGTTTCTTGGGACCTAGAACAAGCATCTCTGTTTTGTCCGAGTTTAATAGTAGAAAGTTTGCAGCCATCCACTTCCTTATGTCTGAAACACATGCTTCTAGCGAGGGCAATTTTGGGGCTTCACCATGTTTCATTGAAATGTACAGCTGTGTGTCATCCGCATAGCAGTGAAAGTTTACATTATGTTTTTGAATAACATCCCCAAGAGGTAAAATATATAGTGAGAACAATAGTGGTCCTAAAACGGAACCTTGAGGAACACCGAAATTTACAGTTGATTTGTCAGAGGACAAACCATTCACAGAGACAAACTGATATCTTTCCGACAGATAAGATCTAAACCAGGCCAGAACATGTCCGTGTAGACCAATTTGGGTTTCCAATCTCTCCAAAAGAATGTGGTGATCGATGGTATCAAAAGCGGCACTAAGGTCTAGGAGCACGAGGACAGATGCAGAGCCTCGGTCCGATGCCATTAAAATGTCATTTACCACCTTCACAAGTGCCGTCTCAGTGCTATGATGGGGTCTAAAACCAGACTGAAGCATTTCGTATACATTGTTTGTCTTCAGGAAGGCAGTGAGTTGCTGAGCAACAGCCTTCTCTAAAATTTTTGAGAGGAATGGAAGATTCGATATAGGCCGATAGTTTTTTATATTTTCTGGGTCAAGGTTTGGCTTTTTCAAGAGAGGCTTTATTACTGCCACTTTTAGTGAGTTTGGTACACATCCAGTGGATAGAGAGCCGTTTATTATGTTCAACATAGGAGGGCCAAGCACAGGAAGCAGCTCTTTCAGTAGTTTAGTTGGAATAGGGTCCAGTATGCAGCTTGAAGGTTTAGAGGCCATGATTATTTTCATCATTGTGTCAAGAGATATAGTACTAAAACACTTGAGCGTCTCTCTTGATCCTAGGTCCTGGCAGAGTTGTGCAGACTCAGGACAACTGAGGTTTGGAGGAATACGCAGGTTTAAAGAGGAGTCCGTAATTTGCTTTCTAATAATCATAATCTTTTCCTCAAAGAAGTTCATGAATTTATCACTGCTAAAGTGAAAGTCATCCTCTCTTGGGGAATGCTGCTTTTTAGTTAGCTTTGCGACAGTATCAAAAAGGAATTTCGGATTGTTCTTATTTTCCTCAATTAAGTTAGAAAAATAGGATGATCGAGCAGCAGTAAGGGCTCTTCGGTACTGCACGGTACTGTCTTTCCAAGCTAGTCGGAAGACTTCCAGTTTGGTGTGGCGCCATTTCCGTTCCAATTTTCTGGAAGCTTGCTTCAGAGCTCGGGTATTTTCTGTGTACCAGGGAGCTAGTTTCTTATGAGAATTTTTTTTAGTTTTTAGGGGTGCAACTGCATCTAGGGTATTGCGCAAGGTTAAATTGAGATCCTCAGTTAGGTGGTTAACTGATTTTTGTCCTCTGGCGTCCTTGGGTAGACAGAGGGAGTCTGGAAGGGCATCAAGGAATCTTTGTGTTGTCTGTGAATTCATAGCACGACTTTTGATGTTCCTTGGTTGGGGTCTGAGCAGATTATTTGTTGCAATTGCAAACGTAATAAAATGGTGGTCCGATAGTCCAGGATTATGAGGAAAAACATTAAGATCCACCACAGTTATTCCATGGGACAAAACTAGGTCCAGCGTATGACTGTGACAGTGAGTGGGTCCAGAGACATGTTGGACAAAACCCACTGAGTCGATGATGGCTCCGAAAGCCTTTTGGAGTGGGTCTGTGGACTTTTCCATGTGAATATTAAAGTCACCAAAGATTAGAATATTATCTGCTATGACTACAAGGTCCGATAGGAATTCAGGGAACTCAGTGAGAAACGCTGTATATGGCCCAGGAGGCCTGTAAACAGTAGCTATAAAAAGTGATTGAGTAGGCTGCATAGATTTCATGACTAGAAGCTCAAAAGACGAAAACGTCATTTTTTTTTTTTTGTAAATTGAAATTTGCTATCGTAAATGTTAGCAACCCCTCCGCCTTTGCGGGATGCACGGGGATATGGTCACTAGTGTAGCCAGGAGGTGAGGCCTCATTTAAAACAGTAAATTCATCAGGCTTAAGCCATGTTTCAGTCAGGCCAATCACATCAAGATTATGATCAGTGATTAGTTCATTGACTATAATTGCCTTTGAAGTAAGGGATCTAACATTAAGTAGCCCTATTTTGAGATGTGAGGTATCATGATCTCTTTCAGTAATGACAGGAATGGAGGTGGTCTTTATCCTAGTGAGATTGCTAAGGCGAACACCGCCATGTTTAGTTTTGCCCAACCTAGGTCGAGGCACAGACACGGTCTCAATGGTGATAGCTGAGCTGACTACACTGACTGTGCTAGTGGCAGACTCCACTATGCTGGCAGGCTGGCTAACAGCCTGCTGCCTGGCCTGCACCCTATTTCATTGTGGAGCTAGAGGAGTTAGAGCCCTGTCTATGTTGGTAGATAAGATGAGAGCACCCCTCCAGCTAGGATGGAGTCCGTCACTCCTCAGCAGGTCAGGCTTGGTCCTGTTTGTGGGTGAGTCCCAGAAAGAGGGCCAATTATCTACAAATTCTATCTTTTGGGAGGGGCAGAAAACAGTTTTCAACCAGCGATTGAGTTGTGAGACTCTGCTGTAGAGCTCATCACTCCCCTAACTGGGAGGGGGCCAGAGACAATTACTCGATGCCGACACATCTTTCTAGCTGATATGCACGCAGAAGCTATGTTGCGCTTGGTGATCTCTGACTGTTTCATCCTAACATCGTTGGTGCCGACGTGGATAACAATATCTCTATACTCTCTACACTCGCCAGTTTTAGCTTTAGCCAGCACCATCTTCAGATTAGCCTTAACGTCGGTAGCCCTGCCCCCGGGTAAACAGTGTATGATCGCTGGATGATTCGCTTTAAGTCTAATACTGCGGGTAATGGAGTCGCCAATGACTAGAGTTTTCAATTTGTCAGAGCTAATGGTGGGAAGCTTCGGCGTCTCAGACCCCGTAACGGGAGGAGTAGAGACCAGAGAAGACTCGGCCTCTGACTCCGACCCGCTGCTTAATGGGGAAAACCGGTTGAAAGTTTCTGTTATATACAGTAGCGAGGGCTATATACAGTAGCGAGGCTATATACAGTAGAGAGGCTATATACAGTAGCGAGGCTATATACAGTAGCGAGGCTATAACAGTAGTGAGGCTATAACAGTAGTGAGGCTATATACAGTAGCGAGGCTATAACAGTAGTGAGGCTATATACAGGCACCAGTTAGACGGGCTGATTGAGGTAGTATGTACATGTAGGTACGGTTGAAGTGATTATGCATATATAATATACAGACGGTAGCAGTTAGCGTAAAAGAGGGGTTGGTGGGTGGCGGGACACAATGCACATAGTTCTCATAGCCAATGTGCGGGAGCACCGGTTAGTCGGGCTAATTGAGGTAGTATGTACATGAATGTATAGTTAAAGTGATGATGCATATATGATAAATAGAGAGTAGCACAGCGTAAAAGAGGGTTTGGGGGGGTACCATTTCATTACCTGTTCAGGGTACCATTTCATTACCTGTTTACCCCTTGGGGGTAAAAGCTGTTGAGAAGCCTTTTGGTTCATGGATTACAATTCTGAGCAACAAACACAGTCAGCAGCACTGGAAACATTGAAAAGCACTTTGTTCCACCAAATCACACTAGCATCCTTAACCACGAGCATCTCAGCGAGGGGAAGCTGTGAGACAAGCAAATTTTAAAAAGAGCAGCATGATATCATGAGCAATACAAGTCTGAGTTAATCGTGTTCACTTTTTCCACTCTCCTCACCCTTTCCACTCATGCTATCATCAGATGCAGTCCCATTCCCTGAGCTGTGTGAGTTTACATAGTTAACATTTTATTACCGCAGCCAAAGCAGCAAACTGCAGCTCTAACTTTGTGTTATCCCTGTGCGTACACGCCCATGCTCAGTGTTGTAGTAGTGAACTACATGTAGTTCAACTAGGCATTTAACTCTGTTTTGCAGTAGCTTGGTGGTAGTTGAACTCAATTCAGATCTTGGTAGTGTTTTCAGTAGGTCATAACTTTTTTGCCTTGAGGCTAGCTACTGGAACTACATTACTTTTTCAGCTGAAAGATAACATTTGTGAAGTAGGCAATTTCCTTTATATTTTAGGATCAGGCCTGTCTAATTCTCACTTGAAACACAGTTTGTGTGTTTAATAGGCCAAATGACACATTCTGTTAACTTCTGACCCCAGATTCATCTGTTCTTGCAATTTGTAGTCTGATATTTCAGATTTAGATATGATTATTTATCACAAAGTACTTTGGATGTAATTAACCTCTTGTTCACAGTAACTTTAGTTCAGTAAACTATATTTTTCTTAAGGGTTGCTTTAATGTAGCTTATCTTCTTCCAGTGTGAAGTAATTGGTAGCTTGATAAACTATATTTTCCGAGTAGCTTCCTCAACACTGCACATGCTCAGTTGTTTTAGGAATTTAAAGGTTACATACTTGTCCCAATATTTCACTGAAGGTGCAGGCAGCTCAACATGACTGTTTAATGACAAAATTGGCCTGGATCCAACCACTTTGCCAAGGAGGAGGCCTGAGAGATCAAGTGTGTAGTGGTTGTCGAGGAACTGCACTTACACCCAGACCGCAGTTGTAATTTGAATCACAGCAGGGCTAGACACTGCTGCCCTGACACTGTGTTCTACTCCACTCTGATCTCCATCTTACTCTGTGACTGAATGTTCACCAATGGATCGCATGCTAATTGGGGTGTATGGGTCAGTGTACGTTTGCCGATAAGCATGCACACACAGGCTCCATAATGAGTGAGCATGCTCTGCACCTTTAGTCTGCTGTTCTGACAGGTGAGGGGAGGAGTGTGAAGTGTCTGTAGGGAGTCAGGTGTGATGAGATGCCTGGGTCATGTTTAATAGGTCACGGCACACCACAGATAAACCTTTCCGAATGGGAAGCAGACATCTGTGCTCTTAATGAACTAGTTCAGCTAGTTCCTCCACGTTTAAAAATGTTTTGTCTCCTACTGACACTGTTCCACACAGAGCACTGAGTTGATTCTCAGCATAGACACACACACATTGATTGAATATCCGAAACATACCATATACTTGCAGTGAAGCCGCTCAACAACTACATCATACCAGTCATCCAACAGAAGCATCCGGGGTCAATGCCCTGCTCAAGGGCACGTTGATAGATCCCCCACTAGGCCAAAAAACGTTATCCCGAACCCTCCAAGACGTCTGTTGTTAACATGGAAACAGAAATGTCTTCCTGATGTTTATCTGAAATACTCATGCTCGAGGAGCCTTACATAGCAGAGAATAATAAACCGATTGAGTGATGTGTGTGTTTTTCTATAATCGTGTGGGTGTTGGCATGTGGATTTTGGGATAATAGCTGCCGGAAGTTATGTTCTTGACATAGATATATCCTCAATTCCTTATGTGTTCATATTTTGATGTGTTTACACATCTATGGTAATCAAGGCTGTCAAACGAGAGAAGGGAGGCGAAGGGAGAACAGAGGTTAATGGAAGGGGGTGACGGGAAGGGAGGAAAAAGATTATGAACGAGGGGCAGCAAAGAGTGAGAGAGAGAGATGAGATCAAGAGCCATATAAAGTCCACTGTTATCAGTCCAAAATGTGTATTCTTTTTCAACTGTGAAATATTAGTGGAAAACCTTGACACCTGAACCATATAGCTGACCTCACGTACTGTGAATGTGATTGACCAGGAATAAGGGACGTGACGCGCGTGACAGTAAGGATGACTGCACGGAGAGTTCATAAGAGTTCAATCACCCTGAAGTCCTATGAACCCTACTTGCTCTTTCATCTCTGGCCCTGAACAATACATGCTGCCAGATGTACACAGCAGCTGGATTGATCATCGTGGACTATTAGAAATATCAGTGTCGCTTGGGATGAAACACGCTGCCATCTATTGGCTGACAGATACACTACAACTGGCCATACAGCATTAGAGGAAGGACAGGGAACTGAAGTACTGTGGCACATCACATATATATTGACATTTGCATGTGTGCATCATGTCCTATGAATCAGGAGATGAGGTTCATTTTCAAACCTTGGAAATTCTCTTAATGTAATTGAAATGTCTGTTTCAGTGTAAACTTGAGTTTTTATGTGTTCAAATGCACTGAGGATATTGAACAGGTTCTAGATCCCTAACCCAAGATATGTGTGGAGTCGGGTTGTGTGTGTGCAGGGATATCTGTGAGTAACCCTAGCTGCCGTCTGCACCAGTTAAGGGTAGCTGGATATAGCCCCCATAGCCAGCTGGCCTACTATTTAAAACAGTCAGCCCGGGGGGGGGGTCTCACATTCTGGAGCCCAGGTCCAGAGAGAAGGAGTTAATTTGAGACTTGTTTACCGCACCCTTCCTCCTGAGTAAGACCTCGATGAAGAGGTGTGAAGGCAGCAGCAGTAACTGTTTGAATGTGGACTCCATCTTGTTTCAAACACAGTAGGCCCACCAGATATTGAGACGCCAGGGCCCAGTTTCCAAAAAGCATATTAAGTTCATCGTTAGAACCTTTGTAGTAGCATGGTTAGATTTCCAAGCTGTTCCCCAAAAGCCTTGTTACTAAAGTTGCACCTCAAAGCGCTCTTTATTTACCGACTGCCTCATACCACTCTTAACAGCTAAGTGTCGTTAGATGCTTTTGTTGCCCTTCGGCTTCACTTTATACACAGATCTCCGCTAAACATAGAAACAAGATGTTTATCTGTCTCTGTGACCGCAGATAGCATCAGAACAAAGTTGACTACAAATACAAAGTTGCCAGTGTTTTTGTAATTGTAACAAACAAGCGAAGGATAAAACGATGCTTCAAATGAACACTGAGATGCATACAGTATAGGCTCTAGGGCTATATATTGAAATCATATTGAGTTTTATTTACAGTAGCTAATTGTAGGCTACTTTCTGTCATTATTGACTCAATATATTTTGATGTGTAACAATGTGCGCAATTATATGCCCAAACTGATTTAGTGCATTATTATCGGGTTAGCATTAAAATAAGCCGCCTCATTATTTGCAGCCATAATGTGGTAATATATCTCTCAAGCAGCTGATCCGTCATCAGTATTTAGAAATGATTAGAATGTTAAGATAAGATTTGAATGGAGAAAGCTAATCTGAGAGCAGCGCTGCCTTTCTTTCAACCCTATCAGTATTGCCACATGCTCTAACGACCCACTTAGCGAATGTTCTCTCTCTGTGGTGTTTTGGGAAACTCATGTTAGATCTTCTGCCGTTGTAGGGATTCATCGTTAAAATACTCATTAGTTCCATCGCTATCGGGAAACCAGGCCCAGGCCAGTATCAGATACCCTAGCGGTACCCTGATTACACGCAGTTAATGATGACAATTATCAGTGTCTGTTGCCTCAGGCTCTGAAGATCATCATTTCTCCTCAGCGATGTCCTAGCACTTCCATTTAAAGACACCCCCCCCCTTCAAGACTGCTTCTAGGAGATATGATGGAACTGCCAGAGGTCAACTCTGTATACAGTTTCCTTCTCTCAGAAGTCATAAGGCTTCAGTACTTTATAAGCATGTACAGTAGGATTGTCAAGTAGCCTCACAGAATAGTTTTTTCTCTAGCTATTTCGTGTTTTCTTTGGGGCTTATCAGCAAGGAATTGGTTGGATTGTTTGGCAATCGCGAGAATTGGTTTGCATTTAGTACTGGGCTATGGGATGATGTTGACCCTAGATTCTTAACTTACAGTTAATTTGACCTTGACCTTGCATAGTTCTGAGCATAACCATCACTGATCTAGTAGTCAGAGGATGCCCACAGGGAGCTCTATTTTAGTCTGATAAACATGGATTATTACCACTTTCACTGAAACAGCAGAATGCAACTTTAGGTATTTTGGATATGCTTAGAGCCCCTGTGAGTTATTTAGCTTTTCCTATCATCAGTATTTATGGCTCACACACACACACACACACACACACACACACACACATGAAAGCAGGACTATCACTGCAAGCATATGGTTGGTGCCTTATCTGCAGCAAGGGGGATCAGAGTCTTGATTCATTTTCCCCTTCCTTGTCAAAGTGAGCTTTGCCTGAGGATTGTGCATCCTGATTCCAGCGTCTCTCTCTCTCTCTCTCTCTCACACACACACACACACACACACACACACACACACACACACACACACACACACACACAGAGTTTGTTGGCATCTGTAAATAGTCTCTTTTGTTCACCTTTATTGTGGCCGGCTCTATGAAGCTAGGCCATTACACAAATCTGTTCTAAAACACAAAGTGAATACCAATAATAATCAACAAGAGCTTCCCTGGGGATTTTCTCTACCTCACATAGTTCTTTGACCTCCCCAAGCTAGTTCTCAACTTTATTTTAGCTCACCTGATCCACCATTTAAGTGAATATAAAATGGTAACTGGCAGTACACATAGCTGTAGGCTGCATTTCTGTTTTTAAATGTCTGTTTTGACAGTTTTTGTACTTCATCTTCATCTGATGTTTTAATGAGAAGTGGCAGACCACAACATGTTTCACATTTTAAAGTTCTCACTCTCTGCCACTGCCTTCTTGTATTAGCAAATGTTTTGCTTACAAAAGTCAAACAGTGAAGACTGAAACCATCAAAGACTCAGTCTTGGCTTTGGGACAACACGTGTTTATGTTTGGGGATCTGTGTGATGGCAGCTTCTTCACTGGGGCCATTATGGTGTCTGCCTACATCAGGGGTACTGTGTGAGGCCATTATGGTGTCTGCCTACATCAGGGGTACTGTGTGAGGCCATTATGGTGTCTGCCTACATCAGGGGTACTGTGTGAGGCCATTATGGTGTCTGCCTACCTCAGGGTACTGTGAGGGGCCATTATGGTGTCTGCCTACATCAGTGGTACTGTGTGGGGCCATTATGCTGTCTGCCTACCTCAGGGTACTGTGTGGGGCCATTATGCTGTCTGCCTACATCAGGGGTACTGTGTGGGGCCATTATGCTGTCTGCCTACATCAGGGGTACATTAGGAGTACTCAAGTACTATTTGAGAAGTTCCGGCCCCACAAATCTCCTAGGGGGCAAAGGTCCGGATGGATATTGTCATTTATCGGCGTTGTAACAAACCCCCACCTTGCAACCCATGTGGAAAATCTTGCAGTTTTAAAGCTAATTTCCCACAATTCTACACATTTTGCATGGGGCAGAGCATTTTATTCTGTTGCTTTTTAAAGCAAATTTTCTGCAATTCTACAAATGTTTCCATGTCTTATGTGTGTTTATATGATACCAGGGGTCAATGCCTGACCTACTTCTAAAAAATAAACTCAGCAAAAAAAGAAATGTCCCTTTTTCAGGACCCTGTCTTTAAAAGATCATTCGTATAAATCCAAAAAACTTCTCAGATCTTCATTGTAAAGGGTTTAAACACTGTTTCCCATGCTTGTTCAATGAACCATAAACAATTAATGAACATGCACCTGTGGAACGGTCATAAGACACTAACAGTTTACAGGCGGTAGGCAATTAAGGTCACAGTTATGAACACTTAGGACACTAAAGAGGCCTTTCTGCTGACTCTGAAAAACACCAAAAGAAAGATGCCCAGGGTCCCTGCTCATCTGCGTGAATGTGCCTTAGGCATGCTGCAAGGAGGCATGAGGACTGCAGATGTGGCCAGGGCAATAAATGTGTAACAACACCTGCACAGGATCGGTACATCCGAACATCACACCTGCGGGACAGGTACAGGATGGCAACAACAACTGCCCGAGTTACACCAGGAACGCAGAATCCCTCCATCAGTGCTCAGACTGTCCGCAATAGGCTGAGAGAGGCTGGACTGAGGGCTTGTAGGCCTGTTGTAAGGCAAGTCCTCACCAGACATCACCGGCAACAACGTTGCCTATGGGCACAAACCGTCGCTCGACCAGACAGGACTGGCAAAAGGTGCTCTTCACTGACGAGTTGCGGTTTTGTCTCACCAGGGGTGATGGTCGGATTCGCGTTTATTGTCGAAGGAACGAGCGTTACACTGAGGCCTGTAGTCTGGAGCGGGATCGACGTGGAGGGTCCGTCATGGTCTGGGGCGGTATGTCACATCATCATCGGACTGAGCTTGTTGTCATTGCAGGCAATCTCAACGCTGTGCATCACAGGGAAGACATCCTCATCCTGGCATGACCCTTCAGCATGACAATGCCACCAGCCATACTGCTCGTTCTGTGTGTGATTTCCTGCAAGACAGGAATGTCAGTGTTCTGCTATGGCCAGCGAAGAGCCCGGATCTCAATCCCATTGAGCACGTCTGGGACCTGTTGGATCGGAGGGTGAGGGCTAGGGCCATTTACCCCAGAAATAACCGGGAATTTGCAGGTGCCTTGGTGGAAGAGTGGGGTCACATCTCACAGCAAGAACTGGCAAATCTGGTGCAGTCCATGAGGAGGAGATGCACTGCAGTACTTAATGCAGCTGGTGGCCACACCAGATACTGACTGTTACTTTTGATTTTGAACCCCCCTTTGTTCAGGGACACATTATTCAATTTTTGTTAGTCACATGTCTGTGGAACTTGTTCAGTTTATGTCTCAGTTAGGGAATCTTGTTATGTTCATACAAATATTTACACATGTTAAGTTTGCTGAAAGTAAATGCAGTTGACAGTGAGAGGACCTTTCTTTTTTTTGCTGAGTTTATATTTATTTATTTTGTAGTCTGGACCGTGGCCTGTATTGACCCCGTTCTGGGACCGGATCCAGACCGCAGTCCACCAGTTGAGTATGGGGTGTCTAGATCGTGCACAAAGCTCACAGGTGTGCTCTCTTATGTTGTCACTAATGAGCAGAGGTCCCAGGTGCCAAGGGGGAAGTATTTGATTGTGGTTAGGAGGAAAAAGTTTAGCTGAAGTGTGTCGGTGTCTGTCAATGGCAGAGTGAGTGGGTGCAGCAACAGCTGTGACAGTGCTTGATCAAGGATTCACAGGCATTTGACACACACTCACAGACCCACACACTCACCTCACTCACTCGTCTTGCTGCAGTATATACTGGCTCTTGAAACTCATAGCAGCTGTACATTTCCACTTCAAGAAAGTGTTTCTTTTTTAAAATCTTTTTCATTTGTTTTTGGGGGTTTTTCAATAAGATTTGGCCATTTTTCTGAACTATTCGGAACTTTGTTTGCTAAAAAACGAGAAAGAGGAGAGGTCAGCGAGAACATAGTTGGAAAACTTCAATCTTCTCATGATTTTTGTCACTTGCACAAGGACCATTTCTATTCTAATGCTCTTATTTTGGTCCATCGGACGATATCCTGCATTAATATATTTAGCAGAATCTCTGTGACTTTTCCAAAATCCATATTGACTGGACTGTATTGGACTGAGCTGAACAGAGAATTCTATTTTTGTTACATTTGAATGTTTTTGGACACTATTTTAATGTATTTATTTGATGGGACCACCGTCTTTCAGTAATAATTATTTATTGTTTTGAACCTGATCACCATGCTGGACACCAACCCGACCCTTCACACAGACCCCACCTCTTTTGGGCCCCCTCCAATCAGCAACAGCATGGATAAGCAACGCATACGATTGGAGTTAGAACGCCGGGCTTGTCAGAGCCTGAGGGAAGGTGGGACTCATATTACTCACACATACACACAAACTCTTTATAATATGAGATGTGGAAGATATGGTTTCATTGATATCGTTGTTTGGTTATATATTTTTTTCAACAGATCTTTTTGATATAGCATCATTATGGAGAATTATTATCCTTACTCTTCCTTACTTGGCTTTTGTTTCATAGCTCCCCATAAAACACACCCAGCTATACAGTTGAGTTTTTCTCAGTGAATCGTGTGTATTGAGTTATGCTGCTCAGGCCGGCTGAGTGGGTGTCTGGTGTCTTCTGGGCTGCTGGTCAGATACTAAGTGGACCTTCTGGCCCCGGTACAGATGGGGCAGCGCCAGGACTCTGTGCCCAGTGGACAATGCTCAGGCACCTGTGGGTGCTGCCATGGCCGTGACACCAACTGAGTTGGAGCAAAAAGAGCCTGAACAGACTTAGTCGTGACACACTGAGAATCTCTCACTGACTTTTAGAAAAACATAAATGTGCTGTGAGGCAGATATGCTGGTCCACTGAGTTAAGGTGAGGAATACTGGGACTGATGAAGATACTGTGGTGTTTAGTGTTACCAACAGAGACAGATTTAGATACTAAGACACAGATGGACACTGAGGGAAAACAGGGACAGGCTTGAGACACTGAGATGGACTTGGAACCATTGAGACACACTGTGATTTACCGAGAAGTCATTTGCACCGAGACGTGCAGTCTTCCAGAGACACTGTACGATGAGGTAACCCACAGGCACCTGCCTTGGCAGCCGGTTTGACTTCAGAGTTTCAGAGGTGGACAGCATACCTTGACCCTGATTGAGGAGGGTGTCTGTTCACATGTTCACATCCCTTCATGTAGCCAGGCCCAAGCCCAGGCCTTAGATTTCTGCTTCAGAGCAGTTTGAGTGTCGGGTGATTTTACAGTAATATTCCCTGTAATTCAACAGGCTGGGCCGGGCAGAGAGATAGAGTTCCCAGACATTACAGTGTGGTACACAAATAGAAACCAGCAGGGAGAGGATGGGTTTCATCTCAGGGTTGGGATGGAGGGAATGGAAGGTTTTGAAAATATTTTCAAAGAAGTAAACGATTGAATAGGCAATGTAGAAAAAGTGCACAGGAAGCTTTGCAGTGACGCACAGAGAAAGGTGACAATACATAAATTGAGCACAAAGGGAGATATGGAGAGGGGCAGGTGTTAGGAAAATGTCATGTTCTCGTTTACATCACATTGAGGTACTGAGAACGGTAATGAATTCAAATTGTGGCATTTCAGAGTGAGAATTTGCCTAGAAAAGATTCTGTATAAGCAGCTGGCATCATCCCCCTGTCAGTCCTTGGCACAACTAGCAAATCATCTGTCGCTGGAGGAGTGTCTGTGTTTGTGCCCCCCCTGTAAGCCCATTTAATCTTGTCTCCTGTCGAGGGGACTATTGGGAGTCCTACGTCAAGCGGCCATATAAGAAAAAAGAGGATGATTTGGCCAAGGCGGCGACAGCCAGGACTGTCAGAAATGTTGACGCTGGTCAGAGATGTGATAAACGCAGAGGCTGAGCTCAGAGAGAGATAGAAACCATGAGAAAGAAGTCCCACATCGCCCACACTGATCTCCCTCTGACCTATTAGTCAGTATGCTTCCCTGTGGTTCACATGTAGGCAGCAGACCAGCTACAAACACAACTACCTAAAGAGGTGCACACAAGCATCACTTTGTGTACAGTCTAATGGACTGGTCCAACAATCATACTCTCACACATGAACACCAGGCCACATACTGTATGGATATGTAGTACACTGTAAAGGCTTAACTCCCCCTTGCATGTACAGTATCACATCTCTAATTTCATGAAAACTGCTTATGCACGTACTGAGATGTAGGTTTACTTTACCTCACATCTGACAGGAATCACTTACATGAGTCCACTCAGCTCGCTGTGGCTGAAGTGTAAACACGGGATAGCAATGATGATGTGATGCAGAGAACATGGTCTCCATCGCTAGCTTTCTGTGTTCCTTCTATTGGTCTAGCTGAGATTAGGCAGCTGTTAGCAAGACACATTTATTCATGTCATACACATTTAGTCAGTACAGAAGTGTTACCATTTATCTGTACACATACTCCTCTCAATATAACACCTCATTCTATTTTGAATTGTGAGTGGTGAATGTGGGCCTTCCTGTTTTTACAAGAAGCCCTCTGCATTAGCATTGTTAAAGCCATGCGGAAGTGTCGCTCTCTCTATCTCTCTCTGTGTGGTAGAAGTTGTTAAAGCGCGACAACCTGGCTGCTGTGTGAATGTAGAAACAGGAAGCGCGTGTGTGTGTTTGTGACAGGGACCGTCTGCCCGCTATTTCTCCTCCCTGCCTCTGATGATAACCTCTGTATCGGCTGTCAGACGACTCTGTGGGAGGGGGAGAGGAGAGAGCGAGGGCCGGAAGAGCAGTGAGTAGGGTACTCTTCAACTCTTGGCTTCAACCTCCCAGAAAGATGCACTATATTCATTTACAACACGGCTGTAACCGGCCTTGTATTTCCTCCCAAGGAGAAGAGCACGGAACAGAAACTGACTGTAGGGCGTTTGAGTTTTCACTATTGGTTGTTTCCCTTGCTGGTTTTGTCTGTAGTGTACTCACCTGACCTCTTGCTGTCCCTCTTATGCAGTGCTCCAGCTCAAACTCCAGCAGAGACGGACCCGTGAGGAGCTGGTCAGCCAGGGGATCATGCCACGTAAGTAACACTCTCCCGTCCGTTAAACTGCCTCATCCCCAAACAAATCTCCCCTTCCTCTAGCTGCTACCTCACCTCATTAGCTTGCTTTTCAAAGTGAATGGATAGCTTGTTAACCTATCCTCACGCCCATAAGAATCAGTACAGCTACTCCTATTGTAGTCACCTCACTTGTTTCATAACAGGCACTTAATATACAACCGTATAGTATCTTACATGGCTGTACGCATCTCAATGCTTTGCTTCATGTTCTATGGTTCGAGAGATCCTGATGATTATGCTTGTGGTTAAATCGGCGGCGTCTTTTTTTCTGAGAAATGCCGTTGTCAGTCTTCAAAGCAAAGTGGATCGAGCTCCTTCCTCTGCTTCTGACTTTTGAATGCTAAACTCATTCAGTGTGTACTGGGGCCTGTGCGTTTAATTCATTGCCCCATTTAATTTTGAGCTGTTACACTTGTTATATTCATTGCACAGTCGATGAATGTTCACATTACTAAGATAGACTTCCTCTCTGTTTCACACGAGTTAGTTCCAGGAACCTTTTTTACCTTTACGAACCCATTTACGTCCTCTAACTATATTTTGGACAATATCAGAATGCGCCACAGAACACATTTTGTTTGGTATAAATGCATGAAATTTGGTATCAACATAGTAAATACAGGTGACCTGATCTTAGCACAAATATGGCAAATATATGATTCAACTCATTGTTTGTGAACTACGGCTGTTTCTGTATTGTACTATATTTAGTCTTTGGACACATGGGGTTACTGTTTTTTACACAATTCATGAATAAAGTCATGTAAATATGTTCAAATGATCAGATCTTAATAGTTGTATAGATTGCCTGGACCTTATATTAGGGATGCACGATATATCGGTGAACATATCGTAATCGGCCGATATTCGTTAGAAATGCCCGTATCGGACTATGTCTAGTTTAACGCCCGATTGTACAAAACCCATGTCAAAGCTGATGTGCATACCTATATAATGAAGGTACATGACGTAATGACGCCACGTAAAATGTTGAGCTATACATGCAACACAGCATTCCTAAACTAGCCCACAAATTCTGCTGTGTGGATCGAGCAGTCAACAAGTCAAGCAGTCATTTGAAAGAGTAACAAAATTTCAGGGAGATGACTCGAAGGCGAAGTCCATTAAAGCCAAGATAATATAACCTCTATATTTAACCATTCTCTGCCGTGGGTAATGTTGGCTTTCGTTTCCAATACTGCGTTGGTAATAAAGCATAATTTGTTTGCAACTTCTGGGGTAGCTAGCTTTAGCTTGGTACCTAGCTAGCACCAATACAACCAGCCTGAAAACAATGACCAGTAAAAACTGCAGCCATTTTCATTATTCTTAGCATTGAAATAGGTTTTGATTATGTTTTACTGGTAATGGGGACATGCATAAATGCCAACCAAATAACCTTTTGTGTGTGTGACCTTTTTATTTAATTAGGCAAGTCAGTTAAGAACAAATTCTTATTTACGATGCTGGGCCAATTGTGGCCGTCCTATGGGACTGCCAATCACAGCCGGATGTGATAGAACCTGGATTCAAACCAAGGACTGTAGTGATGCCTCTTGCACTGAGATGCAGTGCCTAAGACAGCTGCGTCCATGTGTGTGTGTTAACTATTTAACTCTACTAGAATGCTTAAAAGGGTGCTAAAATTTGTAAAAGCAGTTATCGGTATCGTTTTGGTTTTTTTTGCAAGGAAAATATTGGATATCGGTATCGGCCAAAAAAGAAACATCCTCTCACTGTCAACTGAGTTTATTTTCAGCAAACTTAACATGTAAATATTTGTATGAACATAATATTCAACAACTGAGACATAAATTGAAAGAGTTCCACAGACATATGACAAACAAAACAGAAATGGAATAATGTGTCCCTGAACAAAGGGGGGGGGGTCAAAATCAAAAGTAACATTCGGTATCTGTTGTGGCCACCAGCTGGATTACGTACTGCAGTGGATCTCCTCCTCGTGGACTGCACCAGGTTTGCCAGTTCTTGCTGTGAGATGTTACCCCACTCTTCCACCAAGGCACCTGCCAGTTCCCGGACATTTCTGGGGTAAATGGCCCTAGCCCTTATCCTCGGATCCAACAGGTCCCAGATGTGCTCAATGGGATTGAGATCCAAGCTCTTCACTGGCCATGGCAGAACACTGACATTCCTGTCTTGCAGGAAATCACGCACAGAATGAGCAGTATGGCTGGTGGCATTGTCATGCTGGAGGGTCATGTCAGGATGAGCCTGCAGGAAGGGTACCACATGAGGGAGGAGGATATCTTCCCTGTAACGCACAACGTTGAGATTGCCTGCAATGACAACAAGCTCAGTCTGATGATACTATGACACACCGCCCCAGGCCATAAAGGACCCTCCACCTCGATCCCACTCCAGAGTACAGGCCTCAGTGTAACGCTCATTCCTTCGAAGATAAGCGCGACTCCGACCATCACCCCTGGTGAGACAAAACCGCGACTCATCAGATAAGAGCACTTTTTTGGCAGTCCTGTCTGGTCCAGCGACGGTGGGTTTGTGCCCATAGGTGACGTTGTTGCCGGTGATGTCTGGTGAGGACCTGCCTTACAACAGGCCTACAAGCCCTCAGTTCAGCCTCTCTCAGCCTATTGCGGACAGTCTGATCGCTGATGGATTGTGCGTTCCTGGTGTAACTCGGGTAGTTGTTGTTGCCATCCTGTACCTGTCCCACAGGTGTGATGTTCAGATGTACAGATCCTGTGCAGGTGTTGTTACACGTGGTCTGCCACTGTGAGGACAATCAGCTGTCTATCCCGTCTCCCTGTAGTGCTGTTTTAGGCATCTCAAAGTACGGACATTGCAATTTATTGCCCTGGCCACATCTGCAGTCATCATGCATCCTTGCAGCATGCCTAAGGCACGTTCATGCAGATGAGCAGGGACACTGGGCATCTTTCTTTTGGTGTTTTTGAGTCCGTAGAAAGGCCTCTTTAGTGTCCTACATTTTCATAACTGTGACCTCAATTGCCTACAGTTGAAGTCAGAAGTTTACATACACCTTAGCCAAATACATTTAAACTTACTTTTTCACAATTCCTGACATTTAATCAGAGTAAAAATTCCCTGTCTTAGGCCAGTTAGGATCACCACTTTATTTTAAGAATGTCAGAATAATAGTAGAGAGAATTATTTATTTCAGCTTTTATTTCCTTCATCACATTCCCAGTGGGTCAGAAGTTTACATACACTTAATTAGTATTTGGTAGCATTGCCTTTTAAAATGGTTTAACTTCTTATGGTTGTCATCCTGTTAACGGGATAATTGTCATCAACAACCGCTGAATTGCATAGCGCCACATTCAAATAATATTACTAAAAATATTTATATTCATGAAATCACAAGTGCAATATAGCAAAACACAGCTTAGCCTTTTGTTAATCCACCTGTCGTGTCAGATTTTGAAAATATGCTTTACAGCGAAAGCAATCCAAGCGTTTGTGTAAGTTTATCGATCGCTCGACCAAACATTATGTATACCTAGCATCAAGTAGCTTGGTCACGAAAATCAGAAAAGCAATCAAATTAATTGTTTACCTTTGATGATCTTTGGATGTTTTCACTCACGAGACTCCCAGTTACACAATAAATGTTCCTTTTGTTCCATAAAGATTATTTTTCTATCCAAAATACCTCCGTTTGTTTGGCGCGTTATGTTCAGAAATCCACAGGAAAGAGCGGTCACGACAACTCAGACAAATTCCAAATAGTATCCGTAATGTCCACAGAAACATGTCAAACTCTTTTTTAATAATCAATCCTCAGGTTGTTTTTAAAATGTTATCGATAATATATCAACCGCAACTGTCTTTTTCAGTCGGAGAGGGAAAGGCAATGGCTGCCCAAACTCTGTTACGCATACAAAACACTGCTGGCACCCGGCCATAAAATGACGCAATGTTATCTTTCTCGCTCATTTTTCAAATTAAAAGCCTGAAACTATGTCTAAAGACTGTTGACACCTTGAGGAAGCGATAGGAAAAGGAATCTGGTTTATATCCCTTTAAATGGAGCAAAGGCAGGCTATGGAACATGGAGTTCTCAAAATAGAAGCCACTTCCTGGTTTGATTTTCCTCAGGGTTTTGCCTGCAATATCAGTTCTATTATACTCACAGACAATATTTTGACAGTTTTGAAAACTTTAGAGTGTTTTCTATCCAATACTACTAATAATATGCATATATTAGCAACAGAGTGAGGAGCAGGCCGTTTAGTTTGGGCAACTTATTCATCCAAGCTACTCAATACTGCCCCCCCGCCATAAGAGGTTAACTTGGATCAAATGTTTTGGGTGGCTTTCCACAAGCTTCCCACAATAAGTTGGGTGAATTTTGGCGCATTCCTTCTGACAGAGCTTGTGTAAGTGAGTCAGGTTTGTAGGCCTCCTTGCTCGCACAAGCTTTTTCAGTTCTGCCCACAAATGTTCTATGTGATTGAGGTCAGGGCTTTGTGATGGCCACTCCAATACTTTTGACTTTGTTGTTCTTAAGCCATTTTTGCCACAACTTTGGAAGTATGCTTGGGGTCATTGTCCATTTGGAAGAACCATTTGCGACCAAGCTTTAACTTCCTGACTGATGTCTTAAGATGTTGCTTCAATATATCCACATAATTTTCCATCCTCGTGATGCCATCTATTTTGTGAAGTGCACCAGTTCCTCCTGCAGCAAAGCAGCCCCACAACATGATGCTGCCACCCCCATCCTTCACGGTTGGGATGGTGTTCTTCGGGTTGCAAGCCTCCCCCTTTTTCCTCCAACATAACGATGGTCACTATGGCCAAACAGTTCTATTTTTGTTTCATCAGAACAGAAGACATTTCTCCAAAAAGTACGATCTTTGTCCCCATGTGCAGTTGCAAACCATAGTTTGGCTTTTTTATGACTGTTTTGGAGCAGTAGCTTCTTCTTTGCTGAGCAGACTTTCAGGTTATGTCAATATAGAACTCGTTTTACTGTGGATATAGATACTTTTGTACCCGTTTCTTCCAGCATCTTCACAAGGTTCTTTGCTGCTGTTCTGGGATTTTTTTCTTAGGTCTTGGCTGATTTCTTTTGATTTTCCCACGATGTCAAGCGAAGAGGCACTGAGTTTGAAGGTAGGCCTTGAAATACATCTACAGGTACACCTCCAATTGACTCAAATGATGTCAATTTGCCTATCAGAAACTTCTAAAGCCATGATGTCATTTTTTGGAATTTTCCAAGCTGTTTAAAGACACAGTCGACTTGTATTTAAGTGTATTTAAACTTCTGACCCACTGGAATTGAGATACAGTGAAATAATCGGTCTGTAAACAGTTGTTGGAAAAATGACTTGTCATGCACAAAGCAGATGTCCTAACTGACTTGCCAAAACTATAGTTTGTTTTCAAGAAATGTGTGGAGTGGTTGAAAAACGAGTTTTATTGACTCCAACCTAAGTGTATGTAAACTTCCGAATTCAACTGTATATACAAAAGTATGTGCATCGTTCCTGACAGGTGTATAGAATCGAGCATAAACAGCTATACAAACATTGGCAGTAGAATGGCCTTACTGAAGAGCTCAGTGACCTTCAACGTGGCACCGTCATAGGATGTCACCTTTCCAACAAGTCAGTTCTTCAAAGTTCTTCCCTGCTTGCCCTAATGCCAACTGTAATGTTTGGTGGAGGAGGAATAATGTTCTTGGGCTGTTTTTCATGGTTCGGGCTAGGCCCCTTAGTTGCAGTGAAGAGAAATCTTAACGATACAGCATACAATGACATTCTAGATGATTCTGTGCTTCCAACTTTTTGGCAACAGTTTGGGGAAGACCCTTTCCTGTTTCAGCATGACAATGTCCCAGTGCATAAAGTGAGGTCCATAAAGAAATGGTTTGTCGAGATCGGTGTGGAAGAACTTGACTGGCCTGCACAGAGCCCCTGACCTCAACCCCATCAACCACCTTTGGGATGAATTGGAATTTGCGACTGCGAGCCATGCCTAATCACCCAACATCAGCCACAAGACCTCACTAATGCTCTTGTGGCTGAATGGAAGCAAGTCCCCGCAGCAATGTCCCAACATCTAGTGGAAAACCTTCCCAGAAGAGTGGAGGCTATTATCGCAGCAAAGGGGGGACCAACTCCATATTAATGCCCATTATTTTGGAATGAGATGTTTGACGAGCAGATGTGCAAATATACAGTGCATTCGGAAAGTATTCAGGCCCCTTGACTTTTTCCACATTTTGTTACGTTACAGCCTTTTTATAAAATGGATTAAAACAATTGTTTCCCTCATCAATCTACACCCCAATTTATTCTAAATTAAAATGGAAATATCTTATTTACATAAGTATTCAGACACTTTACTCAGTACTTAGTTGAAGCACCTTTGGCAGTGATTACAGCCTCGGGTCTTCTTGGGTATGACGCTACACGCTTGGCACACCTGTATTTGGGGAGTTTCTCCCATTCTTCTTTGCAGAGCCTCTCAAGCTCAGTCAGGTTGGATGGGGAGCGTCACTGTACAGATATTTTCAGGTCCAAAAAGTGCTGTAATTTCTAAACAGTTTTTATTATTTTTATTTTACTTTTATTTAACTAGGCAAGTCATTTAAGAACAAATTCTTATTTTCAATGACGACCTAGCAAAAATAAGAAAAGATGCTTCACTGTCCCAGTAATTACAGAGGGCACTGTATATACAGTACCAAAAATTAAGATCTGATCATTTGAACAAGACAGTAACCCCATGTGTCCAAAGGCTAAATATAGTACAATATCAAAACCTCATATTGTAGACAAATGCTTTGGCCGGTAAAAAATGTCCATCAGTAAGCTCAGAGAACAAGTGTACCAAAGGAAATGATACATTTCCGTTATGGACATGAATGGGTTCAATCTGATTGGGTTTATGAGTAATAAACCAGTAGCATACATGTTTTTCTTTGGGCATTTCATTCATTGAGGATGCACGATCCTCCTCAGTCTGGGTTTTGAACCGCCAATAGAACGCTTTCTCTCTTCACTTTCAAATCCCTATTTGGCCCAGTAAAGGAAATGCACATGTACTAACGTTACTCTCTATGCATTACAAGTTGTTCATATTTACAGTACACTGCCTAGTATTACAGGAACAGAACACTATTATACATTTCTCACATTTTCTGTGTTCTGTAGGGAACCACACAAGGGGTAGGTCTTATGGTTTGACACAGACTACCTTAGCGTTTAGACGAGTATTTAACAATGCCTATTCTCCATGCTTTTGGAGTATTAGAGAAGATACCAATTGTAATCTACTCCTTTTAGTAATGTTGAGACAAAGGGTGCCGTTGAATTTAGTCACACTCTGTTCAGACCGATGTGTGTAGTGGCTGTCAGACTTGGCTAGAGTAGTCATTTGAGTCTTCCATCCCTGGGCGCTCTCCATGAACCTTTGCTGGTAACAAGTGAAACGGCACACAGTGTTGTGTGCAGCGGGATTGAATTCAATGTGCGGCCAACACAAAAAAGGCTTGCATTTCATTCTACTACTAACAGCCTTGATACGTTAGAATCTTTCTTTACTGTGCTTTCTGAGTGGTTAAAATGCAACAGTGTTAGACATTCACAGTAGCATCTTTGTTGGGGTGTATTGCTCAATGTTATTATATCTGCTATTGCTGCTTCTCTGTTATGTTTACTTCTCCTTTCTTAAGTTGATCAGAAGAGAACCAAAGTTCTGCTTGGGGCCAGACTAAGCAACAAGGCCAGGGTCACATTTAACTTAAGGGGGGGGGGTGTTGGAGAGAGTGCAGAGGGGATGGCAGAGAACAGTAGAGGAGATGGTGTGAGGAGATGGCAGAGAACAGTAGAGAAGTGGAGAGGGTGTGAGGAGATGGCAGAGAACAGTAGAGGAGAGGGTGTGAGGGGATGGCAGAGAACAGTAGAGAAGTGGAGAGGGTGTGAGGAGATGGCAGAGAACAGTAGAGAAGAGGGTGTGAGGGGATGTCAGAGAACAGTAGAGGAGAGGGTATGAGGGGATGGCAGAGAACAGTAGAGAAGAGGGTGTGAGGGGATGGCAGAGAACAGTAGAGGAGAGGGTATGGGGGATGTCAGAGAACAGTAGAGGAGAGGGTGTGAGGGGATGGCAGAGAACAGTAGAGAAGAGGGTGTGAGGGGATGGCAGAGAACAGTAGAGGAGAGGGTATGAGGGGATGGCAGAGAACAGTAGAGGAGAGGGTGTGAGGGGATGGCAGAGAACAGTAGAGGAGAGGGTGTGAGGAGATGGTAGAGAACAGTAGAGGAGAGGGTGTGAGGGGATGGCAGAGAACAGTAGAGAAGAGGGTGTGAGGGGATGGCAGAGAACAGTAGAGGAGAGGGTATGAGGGGATGGCAGAGAACAGTAGAGGAGAGGGTGTGAGGGGATGGCAGAGAACAGTAGAGGAGAGGGTGTGAGGAGATGGTAGAGAACAGTAGAGAAGAGGGTGTGAGGGGATGTCAGAGAACAGTAGAGGAGAGGGTATGAGGGGATGGCAGAGAACAGTAGAGAAGAGGGTGTGAGGGGATGGCAGAGAACAGTAGAGGAGAGGGTATGGGGGATGTCAGAGAACAGTAGAGGAGAGGGTGTGAGGGGATGGCAGAGAACAGTAGAGAAGAGGGTGTGAGGGGATGGCAGAGAACAGTAGGGGAGAGGGTGTGTGGAGATGGCAGAGAACAGTAGGGGAGAGGGTGTGTGGAGATGGCAGAGAACAGTAGGGGAGAGGGTGTGTGGAGATGGCAGAGAACAGTAGAGGATAGGAGAGGGTGTGAAGAGGTGACAGAGGATAGGAGAGGGTGTGAGGTGATGGCAGAGAATAGTATAGGAGAGGGTGTGAGGTGATGGCAGAGAACATTAGAGGAGAGGGTGTGAGGAGATGGCAGAGAACAGTAGAGAAGTGGAGAGGGTGTGAGGAGATGGCAGAGAACAGTAGAGAAGTGGAGAGGGTGTGAGGGGATGGCAGAGAACAGTAGAGAAGTGGAGAGGGTGTGAGGAGATGGCAGAGAACAGTAGAGGAGAGGGTGTGAGGGGATGGCAGAGAACAGTAGAGGAGAGGGTGTGAGGGGATGGCAGAGAACAGTAGAGGAGAGGGTGTGAGGGGATGGCAGAGAACAGTAGAGGAGAGGGTGTGAGGAGATGGTAGAGAACAGTAGAGGAGAGGGTGTGAGGAGATGGCAGAGAACAGTAGAGGAGAGGGTGTGAGGAGATGGCAGAGAACAGAAGAGGAGATGGCAGAGAACAGGAGAGGGTGTGAGGAGATGGCAGAGAACATGAGAGGGTGTGAGGAGATAGGAAAGGGTGTGAGGAGATGGCAGAGAACAGGAGAGGGTGTGAGGAGATGGCAGAGAACAGAGGATAGGAGAGGGTGTGAGGAGATGGCAGAGGATAGGAGAGGGTGTGAGGAGATGGCAGAGAACAAGAGAGGGTGTGAGGAGATGGCAGAGAACAGGAGAGGGTGTGAGGAGATGGCAGAGAATAGGAATGGGTGTGAGGAGATGGCAGAGAATTGGAGAGGGTGTGAGGAGATGGCAGAGAACAGGAGAGAAGAGGGTGTGTGGAGATGGCAGAGAACAGTAGGGGAGAGGGTGTGTGGAGATGGCAGAGAACAGTAGGGGAGAGGGTGTGTGGAGATGGCAGAGAACAGTAGGGGAGAGGGTGTGTGGAGATGGCAGAGAACAGTAGGGGAGAGGGTGTGTGGAGATGGCAGAGAACAGTAGAGGATAGGAGAGGGTGTGAAGAGGTGACAGAGGATAGGAGAGGGTGTGAGGTGATGGCAGAGAATAGTATAGGAGAGGGTGTGAGGTGATGGCAGAGAACATTAGAGGAGAGGGTGTGAGGAGATGGCAGAGAACAGTAGAGAAGTGGAGAGGGTGTGAGGAGATGGCAGAGAACAGTAGAGAAGTGGAGAGGGTGTGAGGGGATGGCAGAGAACAGTAGAGAAGTGGAGAGGGTGTGAGGAGATGGCAGAGAACAGTAGAGGAGAGGGTGTGAGGGGATGGCAGAGAACAGTAGAGGAGAGGGTGTGAGGGGATGGCAGAGAACAGTAGAGAAGTGGAGAGGGTGTGAGGAGATGGCAGAGAACAGTAGAGAAGAGGGTGTGAGGGGATGTCAGAGAACAGTAGAGGAGAGGGTATGAGGGGATGGCAGAGAACAGTAGAGAAGAGGGTGTGAGGGGATGGCAGAGAACAGTAGAGGAGAGGGTATGGGGGGGTGATGTCAGAGAACAGTAGAGGAGAGGGTGTGAGGGGATGGCAGAGAACAGTAGAGAAGAGGGTGTGAGGGGATGGCAGAGAACAGTAGAGGAGAGGGTATGAGGGGATGGCAGAGAACAGTAGAGGAGAGGGTGTGAGGGGATGGCAGAGAACAGTAGAGGAGAGGGTGTGAGGAGATGGTAGAGAACAGTAGAGGAGAGGGTGTGAGGAGATGGCAGAGAACAGTAGAGGAGAGGGTGTGAGGAGATGGCAGAGAACAGAAGAGGAGATGGCAGAGAACAGGAGAGGGTGTGAGGAGATGGCAGAGAACATGAGAGGGTGTGAGGAGATAGGAAAGGGTGTGAGGAGATGGCAGAGAACAGGAGAGGGTGTGAGGAGATGGCAGAGAACAGAGGATAGGAGAGGGTGTGAGGAGATGGCAGAGAACAAGAGAGGGTGTGAGGAGATGGCAGAGAACAGGAGAGGGTGTGAGGAGATGGCAGAGAATAGGAATGGGTGTGAGGAGATGGCAGAGAATTGGAGAGGGTGTGAGGAGATGGCAGAGAACAGGAGAGAAGAGGGTGTGTGGAGATGGCAGAGAACAGTAGGGGAGAGGGTGTGTGGAGATGGCAGAGAACAGTAGGGGAGAGGGTGTGTGGAGATGGCAGAGAACAGTAGGGGAGAGGGTGTGTGGAGATGGCAGAGAACAGTAGGGGAGAGGGTGTGTGGAGATGGCAGAGAACAGTAGAGGATAGGAGAGGGTGTGAAGAGGTGACAGAGGATAGGAGAGGGTGTGAGGTGATGGCAGAGAATAGTATAGGAGAGGGTGTGAGGTGATGGCAGAGAACATTAGAGGAGAGGGTGTGAGGAGATGGCAGAGAACAGGAGAGGGTGTGAGGAGATGGCAGAGGAGAGGAGATGGCAGAGAATAGGATAGGGTATGAGGAGATGGCAGAGAATAGAAGAGTGTGTGAGGAGATGGCAGAGAATAGGAGAGGGTATGAGGAGATGGCAGAGAATAGAAGAGGGTGTGAGGAGATGGCAGAGAATAGGAGATTGCAGTGAACAGGAGAGGAGAGGTTGTGAGGAGATGGCAGAGAATAGGAGAGGGAAAGAGTAGCAGTCACAGGAAAGGCATTGGTCTGCTAAACGACCACCTGACGACAGGTGAGTCATCATGTCTCCTGAGTATTTCTTTCGCTACCCCTCGTCCTCTCGCTTCCCTCCTGAATACATATTTAACCTCTAGGTCTGAGTTTCACTTCAAAATAGGTCCTCCTTGCTGGTACTGTCAGTGTGCAGACAGCCACTTCTCTTTCCTCTCATTCCCTCTTACATTTTTGGTGTAGTGCACGTTGTATGGAATAGGGTGCCATTTGGGACACATTCTCTGTCTTATGCAATCCCAGGGTTGCACCACTCCATCCAATCAGAGAGCAGTTAGGAAGTGGTCTCATGAAAAAGCAATGTTTTTGTTTGAACCACAGAAAAAGAGAATGAGTGTTAACTGTAGGGGCGATGCTCAGTCTCAGGCTCCTCTGATCACTGCTGACCGCAGGACTGGTTCAATCGGAGGCCTGCAACATTTCTACTCACCACCTCAGAGATACGTAACTACATGACCAGAAGTATGTGGACATCTGCTGTGCAGGCCAGTCAAGTTCTTCCACACCGATCTCGACAAACCATTTCTGTATGGAACTCTTTGTGCATGGGGGCATTGTCATGCTGAAACAGGAAAGGGCCTTCCCCAAACCATTGCCACAAAGTTGGAAGCACAGAATCGGCTACAATGTCACTGTATGCTATAGCGTTAAGATTTCCCTTCACTGGAACTAAGGGGCCTAGCCCGAACCATGAAAAACATCCCCAGACCATTATTCCTCCTCCACCAAACGTTACAGTTGGCACTATGCATTGGGGCAGGTTGCGTTCTCCTGGCATCCACCAAACCCAGATTTGTCCGTCGGACTGCCAGATGGTGAAGTGTGATTCATCACTCCAGAGAACGCATTTCCACTGCTCCAGAGTCCAGCTGACGCAGGATGCACACACTCATGTCTCTGTGGAGAGACATTTAGATTTTTGCAATTTAAAGCATTTGTCTAATTCAAGATAACAATGAAACGTATTGTCAAGCCTTCAATTACAGGAATCAAAATGACCTTTAAAATAGAATAGATACTTTATTGTCCATTTTGGACAGTTTAATGACGGTTGATTATTGTTTTATATGATTGACATGAGCTGTTTTTATTAGATGGCTGTTATAGCGAGTGAAATTACATACCATGTATTGAATTAAATAACAATCATGACTGTTTCTCATGGTTGGAATCGTTAACAATTTTCATGGTTGGAATCGTTAACAATTTTTGTGCGACTGCATGCATGGTTAGCCGGCTGTGGTGTAAGGGTGTGTTTGTGTCACACTGTGTGAAACTGGGCTATAATAAGCAGACCTGGTGATATCCTACCTTACATGTAGAACTGCCACTAGTAGAACTGCAGAGAAGACGTGATCCACACACCACCATGCATGAAACACTCGTCCTCACGCTCGCAGATGCACTTAGGTGACTCTCGTTATTCTGGATGCATAAATCCATCACGGTCCATGATGTTCGTAAGCTTAGCCACAGATACAGACACAGTCAGTCCATTTAGGAGCGCAGGGAAGGACTGAGCAGGATTCTTTCACCATGTGCATTTCTTCAGTGGCGAGTGGTCAGGATGTACAGTGTTTTGCTCAAGAGGCTAGATGTATTTTTCGCAGCCATGATGGTTGATTATTTGGGGAAGGTTCAGAAAACACTTTCAACAATGAATATCTAATTAACAAAGATTAGGGTGCTATGAGAGCAACAGCAATTATTGTTTTATTATCTTTCATTAAATTCAATTAGAAGGTGTAATGAGGGACAATTTGTTCAGCCCATACATCTTGGTTACATATTGGGGTGTTGTGACTAGAAGGAAGAGGAGGAAGCCGGGGAGGAAGCCAGACAGGAAGTGAAAAAAGAGAGTGAAAGTGGGGTTCATGTACAGTTAGTTGCACAGACAAACACCCAGCATCAGACTAAACAGGTTCAACGCCACTATAAAAACACAACTCAGACTTCAACCAGATATAAATTACTCAGGATAACACCTAACTCTCAAAGGCCTCCTGACTTCAGATCCTGGAATGGCTCTTTGATGTTGTCAGCACAATGCCTCGATAATAAAGGGGGCTGCGCTTTTTACTGGTTGGCTCTCCTCTGTCTTTCTCACTTAAACAACCACAGCCCCTGAGAGCCGCCCCCTACCATTACAATAGTTGGATTTTCAAATCAACCCCCGAGGAAGAATAAACAAACGTTTGAGATGGCTGTAGCGTAGCAGGGCCGTTACATGTTATAACTGCTACGTAACAGTCCCTCTTGTACCCTAACAGCAGGGCAGTGTGTCAGCAGCGAGGGGGTTGGAGGCCGGTGACGCGGGCGCTCACGCAGATAAATGGGGCTTTTGGCTCTGACCTCATCATCGCCCTCCCGGTCCTCTCTCCTCACTGACAGACAGGCGCGCTGGAACCGCACCGCCCGAGGCGGTCATGTACCCGTCCAGGAGGCTAGGAGGCACGGGGGTAGAGTCAGTGGAAAATCACATTCAGGGAGAACCCTTCGATGTCTCCATTCCATTCCCACCTTGTGACTGACTATGCCAGACCATGAAAATGGAAACCTGCTATTTGACTCATGCATGACTAGAGGCATACTGATATGCTATTGGTGTTGAGTACTCAAGTGTAAAATGTAAAGTACATTATGAAGTCATTGCCTGGTACATGAGGACATAAGTTTCTAGACACTTGTTTTTTAAACATCAGCATGAACATATACTTTGCCCTGTTAATGTCTTCTCTCTCTCCAGCGCTGAAAAGTCCAGCTGCCTTCCACGAACAGAGACGAAGTTTAGAGCGAGCGCGGGTGAGTTTCTCTTCATACTCCTCTCACTCTTTGTGGTGTCTGTCACATGAACACTTTTAAACTGACCCTCAACAGTGAACTGGTTAAAAAGTGAATCATTTCTCCCCTTCTCTCTTCCTCTTTTCTCTTCCTCTTCTCCCCTCTCCCAGACTGAAGACTACCTAAAGAGGAAGATCCGAAGTCGGCCGGAGAGGTCGGAGCTGGTCAGGATGCACATTCTGGAGGGTGAGTTTCTCAGACAGCGCCCCCTCCCTGAGCCATAGGGTGCTGCACCTGAAAAATGTAGGCTACAAAATAAATTCCCTCAATTGTTTGCTCTTCCATTCCATTAGCTGATATTGAGTGCCATAACTGGTATCTGTGCTGTGTGCTTGTACCTTCGTATCTGCATCATTACATAAGCATTGATGTTGAAACTCACAGCTTTGATTTCCTGGTTCCCTGATAAAGATCACGTGCCTGATGGTTGTTGGCTGGCTAACCCGCTGTGTGCTGTGTGTTCAGAGACGTCGGTGGAACCCTCCCTCCAGGCCAAACAACTGCAGCTGAAGAGGGCCCGTCTGGCTGACGACCTCAACGACAAGATCTCCCACCGGCCCGGCCCCATGGAGCTCATTCACAAGAACATCCTGCCTGTACACAGCAGTATCAAACAGGCCATCATAGGTAACTAAAGCAGCAGCATCAAGCAGGCCAGCATAGGTAACTAAAGCAGCAGCATCAAACAGGCCATCATAGGTAACTAAAGCAGCAGCATCAAGCAGGCCAGCATAGGTAACTAAAGCAGCAGCATCAAACAGGCCATCATAGGTAACTAAAGCAGCAGTATCAAGCAGGCCAGCATAGGTTACTAAAGCAGCAGCATCAAGCAGGCCATCATAGGTAACTAAAGCAGCAGCATCAAGCAGGCCATCATAGGTAACTAAAGCAGCAGCATCAAGCAGGCCATCATAGGTAACTAAAGCAGCAGCATCAAACAGGCCATCATAGGTAACTAAAGCAGCATCAAACAGACCATCATAGGTAACTAAAGTAGCAGTATCAAGCAGGCCATCATAGGTAACTAAAGCAGCATCAAACAGACCATCATAGGTAACTAAAGCAGCAGCATCAAACAGGCCATCATAGGTAACTAAAGCAGCATCAAACAGACCATCATAGGTAACTAAAGCAGCAGTATCAAGCAGGCCATCATAGGTAACTAAAGCAGCATCAAACAGACCATCATAGGTAACTAAAGCAGCATCAAACAGACCATCATAGGTAACTAAAGCAGCAGTATCAAGCAGGCCATCATAGGTAACTAAAGCAGCAGTATCAAGCAGGCACAGTACCACTCCATATTATGTAGCCACACTAGCAAATTAGCTCTCATGATCACTACACTATTCTATAATTTCAACAGCATCAAACAGGTTATTGTAAGAAGTCCTCCATTCCACAAGCCCCATGTTTCCAATTGCCACAATTCACTAATTTGCTCACTAGCGTGACGTGAACATCTGCTGAATAAGCAAAAATAGTCCACCCAGTGAAACTCTATATGAAGGTCATCATGAACAGGTACTGAATAAAATCTCATATGAACTCTGCTCACTTCGGACCCAGTCACACGTCATTAATACTGTGCATCTGTGTCTGTCTCAGTGTGTGTGTATGTACAGTGCATTCGGAAATGATTCAGACCCCTTCACATTTTGTTACAATACAGCTAAAATGGATTCAATTGTTTTTTTTGATGCTGCCACCACCATGCTTCACCTTAGGGATGGTGCCAGGTTTCTTCCAAACATGACGCTTGACATTCAGGCCAAAGAGTTCAATCTTGGTTTCATCAGACCAGAGAACCTTGTTTTTCATGGTCTGAGAGTCTTTAGGTACCGTTTGGCAAACTCCAAGCGGGCTGTCATGTGCCTTTTACTGAGGAGTGGCTTCCGTCTGGCCACTCTACCATAAAGGCCTGATTGGTGGAGTGCTGCAGAGATGGTTGTCCTTCTGGAAAGTTATCCCATCTCCACAGAGGAACTCTGGTCACCTCCCTGACCAAGGCCTTTCTCCCCCGATTGCTTTGTTTGGCTGGGCAGCCAGCTCTAGGAAGAGTCTTGGTGATTCCAAACTTCTTCCATTTAAGAATGATGGAGGCCACTGTGTTTTTAGGGACCAGAAATATTTTGGTACCCTTCCCCAGATCTGTGAATCGACACAATCCTGTCTCTGAGCTCTACGGACAATTCATTCGACCTCATGCCTTGGTTTTTGCTCTGACATGCACTGTCAACTGTGGGACCTTATATAGACAGTTGTGTGCCTTTCCAAATCATGTCCAATCAATTGAATTTACCACAGGTGGACTCCAATCAAGTTGTAGAAACATCTCAATGATGATCAATGGAAACAGGATGCACCTGAGCTCAATTTTGATTCTCATAGCAAAGAGTCTGAATACTTATGTAATAAGGTATTTCTGTTTTAAGTTTAATACATTTGCAAATATTTCTAAAAACCTGTTTTCACTTTGTCATTATCGGGTGTTGTGTGTACGTTGATGAGATTTTAGAATAAGTCTGTACCAAAATGTGGAAAAGTCAAGCGTCTGAGTACTTCTCGAATACACTGTGAATACACTGTGAATGCACTGTATGTGTGTTAAACGTGAGAACCTCTGCTTGTCCCTCCTGGCCATCTCCTCCTCCAGCCAAAATAAGCATATTGATGTTCAAGTTGGTGTTCTCCCACCATGCCCATCTAGAAGGGCCTTGTCTGCCTTCAGATGCTTCAAAGCTGCTGCCAAGCATGGAGATATCATTGTTAACCTTAGATATGTATTTACACACATACTGTAAATGCATGACTTTCTGATGAACAGGGGCCAACCTCCCCACTGCGGGCCCTTCATGGGTGCACATTTGTATTAATCATACTAATGTTTGTTCGCATTTGTGCATTCACGGTTCACAGAAACATGTTGATTTCAATTTCACACGTCACTATAAAATGTGAGAGTGTCCGTTTGTGTGTGGGTGTGTGGCTGTGTTTGTGCACGCATCAAGACATGCCTTGGCACAGTTGGTTGGATTAAATGTAAAGGAAATGCATTGCCACACCAGAGATCACGTAACAGGTATTCTCTACTGTGCTGTTAAACCGTGAGATAAATGAGATGATGGAAACTAGATTGATTGCTGTGAAGATGAACGTGAACATGTCTGCGCGTCAGGTTCCAGCATGGTTCAATCTCAGGGGATTTCCCTGGCAGTCGGTGGTTCTTAATAATAACAATCAAATTACAGGCAGTCATATCCACACAGAGAACATGGACATGACCTCAACCTGTGCTGCTTTCCACACTCTCAGCCACACAAACACACACACACACGGCTGTGCAAAGGGGAAGCCATCACATGATTGGTTCAGGAAGAGAATGAATCAAACCCCATATTGGTTATTCATCATCTCCCACTGATGGGAAATGAATAGCCAACGGTGCTCGCTGAGCGCTCCAACTGCCTGCCTGCCGTTAGTAAATAAAAGATCCATAATGATCTTTGTCAAAGGCATGGGGATGTACCAGCCATATACAATGTGATGATAAAGCCCCGGGCCCAGCAGGCCTCCACCTCCTCCTGCTTCCACTGCAGGAACCTCTGTTGATGCTGACCGACTGATTAACTGACTGACTGGCTGCTGAGAGGAATGATGGCATGGCTAATGTTGACACAAAGGCTTCTTTTTACATGGCTCTCTCACACTACATCACAACAACGATGACAAGGCAGATTGTTGCTTTGTACGAACTGTCACTGGTGGCTCATTATTCTACTTTAACTATTTATTTAACTATCTACTTTAACTTTTCCCCCTCTTCTCTCTTTTCACTCTTTTGTTCTTTCTTCTTCATCCCTCTTTCTCTCCCTCAGAGACAGACTTCCCCAAGGTTGCTGGGGAGATATCCTCCTTTGATGAGGACAGTAGTGATACTCTCTCTCCTGAGCAGCCCATTGGTCAGGAGTCTCCGCTGGGCCACGGCCCTCTGCCCTCTCCCCCTGACGCCCTAGCTTGCATCAGCACCCCCACACAGTTTCTCACTCAGGTTCCTCCGCCACCCTCTCCTCTTCCTCCCTTCCATGGGCCCTGCCAACCAGTGAAGTTGAGCAATGGGACAGCAGTTCTGAGAACCGGCCCTGCACTGATCAAGGTTAGTGGCAGCTGTCACGGCTAATTGTGAGTATTGTACCAAAGCCCATTGTATTATTAGTTTAGCATTACTTCTGAGGTTAACAGTAGACTAGTCCAGTGTTTAATCCACCACGTCTCAATGATTCTTCCCCCTGCAGTCCCAGCCAAAGCCCACCTCAGAGCGCCCCCCTCAGCGATCCAAGAAGCCCAAGGACAACAAGCCCAAGGTGAGGAAGCTGAAGTACCACCAGTACATCCCCCCGGACCAGAAGGCCGACCACGAGCCGCCCCCTCAGCTGGACTCCACCTACGCCAAGATCCTCCACCAGCAGCAGCTCTTCCTCCAGCTGCAGATCCTCAACCAGCAGCAGCAACACTACAACTACCACACCATCCTTCCTGCACCACCCAAGTGAGTGAGTGAGTGTGTGTTTGCACGTGTGTGTATACAACTGCTTCACATAGCCATCAACTCCAGCCTGTATCCTATCATCGTTTTGACTCGTGTTTTTTTCTCTCCAGACCACTAACAGATCAACCACCTCCCACCAATGGCCCCTCTCCTTCTCCGGCCGTGCCCGCCTCCTCGACATCCTCCTCCAGTCAAAGTGCACCAAGCCGGCAGAATGTCACACATGTAGGAGGGGCCACACCAGGTTCTTTGCCTCCTAACCTGGACGACCTGAAGGTCAGTAAAAGACGTTGCATTTATCAAGAGTTGACTGTTGACAAAACCAACTGTGTGTCTAAACATTTCACATTCTGACACCTTCTTTTGTCCTCCAGGTGGCTGAACTGAAGCATGAGCTCAAACTGCGGAGCTTGCCTGTATCAGGCACCAAGAATGACCTCATCGAGCGGTTGAGGAACTATCAGGCTCAGCAGAACAGTCGTGGTGGTGGTAGTGCAACAACTACAACAGCAGGGGGTGCCACAGGGTCTGGGGCCGGAGTGCCCAAAACCAACCACCCAACACAACAACAACAAAAACAACTACTACTACTACAACAACAGCAACTTTCCCAACACCAGGCCCTGTCCTCTGTGGTCCACCAATCAGGAGAAGCAGGTGTGGTAACCTTGGCAACCTTCCCGTTCATGACCACTGCTCCACAGCAGGTCATGCACTTTGGCAGCACTAGCTCCTCCCCGCCAGTCTCTCCTGCCCCCTCGGACCGCTCGCTAGCTGGGATGAGCCCAGACGAGACGAGCTGTAATGGAGACTCATTTGGGGAGATGGTAGGTCTCCTTTCTATATCAGATGTGTCCTTGCTTTTAAAAAAATATGTTTTTATAG
The DNA here is from genome assembly GCF_018296145.1 of Oncorhynchus tshawytscha. Classification (NCBI taxonomy): domain Eukaryota; kingdom Metazoa; phylum Chordata; class Actinopteri; order Salmoniformes; family Salmonidae; genus Oncorhynchus; species Oncorhynchus tshawytscha. The sequence goes on from NC_056437.1 coordinate 78,592,069, forward strand.
TGCCCAGATATCCGGTTTTATAGTTTGAATCTTGAGACTACTTTTCTCTTTCCAAATAGGTAAGCTCTCCACTCACCCAGCTAAGCCTCCATCCCTCCCCCCAGCACCTTGGCACTATCAAAGAGGAGTTGAGCGGCTCGGCCCCAACAGCCTGCCAGTTCTCCATGGCTGCTCTGCAGAAACGCTTGCAAGTAGCACCCCCGTCTGTGAACAAGGACCAGATGCTGCAGGAGAAGGACAAGCAGATCGAGGCGCTGACGTGTATGCTAAGACAGAAACAGCGGCTGGTGGAGACCCTGCGCGTCCAGCTGGAACAGGGCAAGAGAGGGGGCCAGGACGCCCCCCCAGAATCCCTGGGCCTTGTCAGGGTGAAGGAAGAGCCCCCAGACATCCCCAGCATCCCCTCCACATTTATCCCCATTGCCCGCTCCCCGACTCCTTCCCAGTGCCACATGGAGGTCACCAAGATGACCATCAAGCAGGAGGTCGGGGATGTGGAAGAGGCCGTGGAGCCGTCCTTGGAAGCCCCACCTCAGCAGGTGCAGCTGGAGCAGATCCAGGCGCAGCAGCGGTCGCAACTCGAGCAGCTGAAGCTACAGCAGATGCAGCAGATCAACGCGCTGCAGCTGGCACAGCAGCAGGCCTTGCAGCAGCTGCTCCTACAGCAGAACCAGCAGAATCTGCAGAAACACCGCTCACAGCAGAGGAAGAAGAAGTCCCACAAGCAACAGCTCAAGCAGCAGCAGCAACAGCTACTGTCCCAACAACAACAGCAGATACAATCAAAGAACCAACAGCTGTTACAGTCAAAGCATCAACATCAGCAGATATTGCAGGCACAACAACAACAACAGCAGCTGAAGTCACAACAGGTCAGTGGCAGTCAAAACAACTCAATGGCTAGTCACAACAAGAGCTGCAGACAGTGACAGCAAAACAATTGTGATCCCAGTCAAAATAGTCAATGTGTCACCTTGTGTGTGTCTCTCACTGACTAATAATGCCTTTGGTCTCTTCCAGGTGTCTCAGATGTTCCTCAATCAGCAGTCGCGCTCCACCACTTCCTTCCCCTTGGATCTCCTCAAGACACACTCCACACCTACCCTGGTGACAGACAGCAACGGCAACCATTTCCTCATCGCACTGACCAATCACTGTGCCGAGAGCCAAGGGAGTGAAACGCCACAAGGCACTCCACAGGGCAAAGCATCCAATCGCATCATACTGCAGGTAAACATTTAAATCCCTCTTTCACTCAAACCTAGTATTTTTGTTTAGGGACTCCTTGTGCTGCTTACTTTTCTTCTCACGCTTTTTCTCTCCTTGGTCTAACCAGAGACTGCAGTCAACTCCCACCAAGCTGCCCAGCCAATCCCCTCTTCAGTTGTCCAGCAGTGACACCCAATCAAAACCGAAAACTCAACCAGGCCTCGTGAAACAGCCAACCAGAAAGGTAAGTGAAAGGTTCCAAAAGCCTGATTTGTAGGATGTCCGTTGAACAGCGGAGCTTCAATTATGGTGGTGACTGGCTTGTTGCTAATGTCCCATTAAGTGAGAGAGTCATTTAGAATTGCCTCGGTGATTCCAATAATCGCCTGTGTTTATGTGAATTAATGATGTAAACCCTGTAATACACTGACAGCATCCTTGATATGTAAGAGCTGATAACTAAGGCAATGTAATAGTGATTATTATTCTGGTAATTACTGTAATGATATACCTCATCTTTGTGATTTATGTTTTAAAGAATGAATCTTTCAGCTCATTTGCATCTCAGCTAATTAAGATTTATCTCCCATTTTGCTTAGGGACAGAAGGCGGGGCTGCAGGTGTCAACCAATCACTCCCCAGGGGTCGCGCTCTCCTTCTCTGCCCCGCCCAATCTCCAGCCTTTCTTCCCCAATGATGACTCCTCCCCTTCTGAAAAAGACATCTCCCCCTCTCCTCCAGCTCAAACGGTAATTGTGAACTTGTTAAAACTTGTACTGTAGTTGCGGTTCTTTAAAGGGACAAGTTAATAGTATACATATTTAAGACATGAGAACATTGTTCTATTTCCATCAGGAGGATTTGAGTCCAGGTCTTGACCATGAACCCCTGTTCAGCCCTCCTTCTCCCAAACAAACGCCCTCCCCTAACCCACCAGATGACAAGGTAACCCACGCCACCTGGCTGTCTTTCTGTTTCTATGTTTGTGTCTCAGAGGTCTCATTATGGACAACCATGCCAAGGCTCTTCTGTATTCACCTCTCAACTCAGTGGCTGTGTCAGGACTTACTATTCTCCCTGTGTCTTGCTCCCAGGATAATGGATCCACCCAGCATATGGACGACCTCTTCGACATCCTGATTCAGACAGGAGGTGAGTGTTGAATGCCGATAGAGAAGGAGAGCTCCTGGTTTCCTGATTCAATATTTGTCTCCTACTGGTTGACATTTCTTCTCTCTCCTCCTCTCCCAGAAATCTCAGCCACCTTCAAACCAGCGCCCGACCCTTCCCTGGCGCGATTGCGCCCCAACACCCCTTCCCCTTCCCGCTCTCAGGCCCCCTCCCCTCTCCAGCTTCAACTCCACTTTTCACCCCCAACCCCTCCCGAACCCGAGACCCCCAAGCCGAGCCCAGGGGAAGAGGAGCTGCAGGCGCCGGCCACCATTGACCAGGACGTAAGCAACACCGGAAGTGGACGTCTGGAGGACTTCCTGGAGAGCACCACGGGCAAACCCCTCCTGGGAGTGGAGCCTGGCGGGCCCCTGACCCTGATTGACGACCTTCACAGTCAAATGCTGAGCACCCCCAGCATCCTGGACCACACATCCTCGCCCATGGACACCTATGAGCTGTCGGGCTACACGGCCAACCCCCCTGGCCTGAACTTCGGAGACCATGCCCTGGACAGCATGGATTGGCTGGATATCACCATGGGAGGGGCGAGCAACGAGATTGCAGGGCTCGCCCCACTGGGTCCCCTGGGCCCCCACACTCCCCCCAGCGTCTTCTCAGCAGACTTTCTGGACAGTTCAGACCTGCAGCTCCACTGGGACTCCTGCTTATAGCCCTGGACAGTCTTAGTGTCATCCACACGGATGGATGCTGATGTTATGTTGTCAAACTCTTTCTCTCTTTTCTCAACGTACAGTACGACTCAAAAACACACTCTACTGCACTCTGAACTCAGTCCCTCTTACTGAATAACACTTTGATAGATTTCTTATGTATACCCATACGTTCTATAAGGCAGGCCCTCTTACACACGTAGCTTATACAGTAATACCTTTGTTAACAAACCGGTGGACCGTAGTTGATGATGCTCCTTCATCTGAGCCAGTCAACAGCTTACCGTAGCTACCGATCTAGACTATTGTCTACATTTATTATTGCCCTTAGTAGTATTAGGATGGTAATAGTGTGGAGATATTGTAACAATGTTGAACCAGTAATGTGAGAACAAGACGATAATCACATCTGTCTAGCAGCTTTAGGGTTAAAAAAACACAACCTACTTATTTTCATGAGAACTTTAGAGGAGATGATCAGGGAAGCCAAGGTGAAGGAGAATCAAATAGCTGTTTGTTAGCATGAATGCATGCAGGTGTCAGACCGTGGCTCCAGTGTAGCAGTCTGGTGACCGCAGCTCTGACTGAGTAGGAGAACTGCAGGAGGAGCCTGGTACAGAGGAGAGACACACAGACAGTGATATTTGACTCTAATGTATTTTTGCCCATAATATGGGGTGTATTTTGGAATATATTTGAAAATGCCAGGAAACATGATTTCATGTTTTAGAACACGTGGTCTTACTCTCTTAGCTTTAATGATATTGCTCTCGAACATTATGACAGACGTGATAGGATTTGATATATTTGATAAAAATGAGAACCTGCTTTTTTTAACAGAGGTATTGCTGCTACGTAGTGTACTTGATCTCCCTTGGACGTAGGTTCATTTTCATAGACGCGCAGAACTATATGTCAGCCAGTACTGTAGCTAAAGTAAGTTAGGGTTAAGCGATTGCAAAGATGGAAATGTTTGTTTCATTTTAACCTATATAAGCAATTAAGGATGCAGAGATGACGTGTTTCATGTATACTGTAGTGTATACTCCATCAATTATAGTGATGCCTACTGAACCAGGAGCTGCATTGGTGAATCACGAATGCTGTGTTATTATTTTGGGTGCCCCTTAACATCACGATTGTATTATTATTAATATGTACTGTATCAGTACCTTTGCCAAACAATTTTTTGATAAAGTCCTCCCTATAAATTCTTGCTGTGATATACCAATTTAGACACTGAACATGTATTATAATGCACAGTTTTTTTTGTTGACTTGACTCTATTTTAGGCAATGGAGCACTACGAAGTACATGGTTTACTGTGACAAATTCTGTCAACAGTGTGAACTCTGTATCCGGAGTTAGAAAACCCATTTAAAAAAAAAAAATAATTATTGAACCTTTATTTAACGAGGCAAGTCAGTTAAGAATAAATTCTTATTTACAATGACGGCCTACCCCGGCCAAACCAGGACGACGCTGGGCCAATTGTGTGCAGGGCGGCAGCCTGCATTTGCACGGCCTCAGACTCGCAATCATGCAACACTGCACACACACATGTGCACATGCTCAATTTTGAGCATCGCTTGCTTGTTTGAATGTATTGTCCATTTCATGGTTTGTTGCATATCACCACAAACATGCATTCAAGATATGCTTCTCTCTCACTTCTCCTGTGTGTGTGTTTGTGGTGGGGGCGGACAGGCAGTTTCTGTCCAGTATATCCTCCTCTTTGACTTTGCCCTCATGGTGGCCTGACTGGTGCAATCCCATGGTAGAGGGATTGTAGACCAGTCAGCCCAGATCTGCTGTATTAGGGATTCTGAAATGCTCCATTTTAAGTTGTCAAAACTTGAGGGATTTGGGGATTGCTCAGGGGAGGGAAACTGGTTGGGCTTCTTCATGATTTGGACATTTTATTATGTATTTTCTTTTTTTTAGAAAAGTAATTGATTAAATTCAATTTTATAACTTGTGGTTTGCAACGTGGATGTTTGGGGGCCACAGCATGGAATGAGGGTTGGAGATGAACATTTTGAAAAAGCGGATACTGTGACGTCATCATTTAGCACCAGGATCCCCGTAGAGCACGTTTCTCCAACTGGCGGCCCTTGTCCCGAATTTGGCCAGTGGGTGATTTTATTTGGCCCCCCAAATTTTCTGAGCAAAACAAAAGACCATATATAATTGTTTTATTGTTGGACATAAAAGACTAAAAACACGAGCAAATCGGCTTCAAGTTATTTTAATTTTGGAAGTCAGTTCCAAAGAATTCCTGTGCATAAGAGATATACAGTATGTGTGCATATACAAATGTATGCAAGGTTTGAAATGATTACATCTGTTTTGTCTGTTTTGTAAATATGTTCCAGCCCCCTGACCTTCTGCTCAAGAAAAAATTGGTCTGCAGCTGAATCTAGTTGCTGATCCCTGCCCCTAGAATGACCAAACTACTGTATTACAACTTCTGTATTACAACTGGCCAATAGATATAGACCCTGCTTTGCAACTGCCCACTTTCATGTGCTCACTTTTTTTTGTCTGTGTTTCATCAGGTTTACTGATGAGGAGGAACACAAAGGTGTATATACAATTGGTATTGGTTTTCCACATGTTATGTAGATCACATGTATCATCTTTGTATTCATTGTTTTATTTAATGCTTTCTCAAAAACCTTACAGGACTCAGTCACAGCAGCCATCGTCCTCTTCCCTTACCTCTTCAATGAAGATCCAAGCGACTTCTGGACGCTTGTCAAAACTGAACTCTTTCAATAAGCAGTTCATATTTTTCTCCCCTAAACGTTTTAAGGAACCATTTAAAGGGTTCTTTGAAAGCTCTCTAGTTCTCCTCTAGCCCCTCCCATATTGTCCCTTTCATTTAATTAACCAATCTGGAACCCCAAATCATTTCCCAGCCAATTAGCAAAGTTAATCTGTTTTTAAGCTTTTATTTTCTCAGTGAAGTGTCCCGTCTTTCCAGTTCCTCTTTCTACTTTATTCCTGACTGTAATTGAAGCTGAAACAATAGTGTGCAGGACTCTGAGTATTGAGTAAGGTACTTTATTTCTGCCAACTAATTGAAAATGTCACTCGAGACCCCCCGCCACCCCATCCACCCACATCATGCCCCCTCCCATCCCACTTAAGTCATTCCGGATGCATCCAATCGCAATGAATTCCTCCGCATTTAATTCATTTTCTGCTCTGAAATAATCCATCAGGTTTTATGGGCAGTCCAACCCCACCCACTACTCCATCACAGATCACCCCTCTTAAACCATGCATATTGATTAGGGTCACCATTGTTTTATGAAGTGGTGGGGGTATCTACCTGCCATTGTTGGGGGATTGAAGCAATCTCTCTGGAATTAATTTGACAAATGACAATCTGTCATCTGGTTGACATTATTGGGGATAAAAGAGTCCTGTAGAGGTAGAGCTGCAAATTGAGTTGGTTGACGGAGGTACAGTACATACTTGGAAGGGAACCAAATGCTTTTTTCTTTCCTGCGTTACCTCTTCTGGCCACCAGGGTGTGATGTGACCTTCAAGTAAAGGGTGCCTGAGAATAGCAGTGCAGGGGGACTATGCAGCTCTTCAGGAGTGCTCGAATTTAATTGAGTTTATGAAACGGTGAATGGGAAGATCGATGGAGCCCATCCATCTAATATACTGAGGTCGCTGTCGATGCCCCTCTGCAGTTAGACAGGGTGTCCAGCCGTCCACAGACCATTACAGGACCACCGCGCCACTCGGAGCACGGCGCCTGTATATGTCAGTTGTTTGACCCGTGTCTGCTCTTATCTATTTCTCTTCGTCCTCCATGTTTTCCATCCACACACTTCCCTCTCTCTCCCTTTTCTTAAGCCTGTCGTTGCAGCCTGGGACCTCCCTGCCTGTGCACTGACAGCTGCTGTGTGCAGACACTGAGCCAATGAGATTGATGGAGCTGTCGCTGGCTTGCAGAGTGTGTGGGCGTGTGTGTGTGTGTGTGTGTGTGTGCGCGCGAGAGCATGTGTCCAGAGGGAGGTTTGAAAGGCTCAATATCCTCCGACTGCAGTCCAATCGCCCCTTACTGTTGTGCCAGACTGTTGCCTGTCTCAAACCCCCTATTCTGCTCCCTCCCCTCAGGCCCAGCCACCCCTCAAGGCCCTCCATTCTTGCCGCACAGTTAACAATCAATCAGCAGTATTACAATCACAATGCTGGTTCCTCATGTGGTGGGCTTATCTCTCTCTTAGTCAGCTCTCTCTGGTTTTGCTGTCACTCTTGTCTCTGTCTCTTTTAATCTAGTGCTGTCTGTCTTTCTCTGTCTCTCTCATGTTCAATTCCTTCAGTTCTGCTTCCGTCTTTCCTTCTGGAAACATCTATCTCCTTTTTTCCCCACTTCCATTCGTCCTGCTCCTTCTTTCATTGTCCCGTCCTGTCTTATTCTTGCTCTCTTTCTTTTCCTCTCCCAAAGCTTTATGATTTATTCATTTCCTTCATTATTGACTGCAGTCCCTTTTGTGTTCATGGTCTCCCTTATCTACACAGCCTGGTCTCACAGACTAGGGGTAAGATAGTAAATGTAAAGCCTGGAGACTGAAAATAGTATGAATTGTTGCGTTTGGTATGTTTGCATAAGGCAAGAAACAAAAGGAGGAAGGGTGGATGGTCCATCCGGGTGGATGGGTGGGATAATGCGACCGTCTAGCAACCCAAAGGTTACTTGTTCGATTCTCATCAAGGACAACTTTAGAATTTTAGCTCATTTGAAACTACTTACTACTTTTGAGATACTTTTCAAGTATTTAGCATGTTAGCGAACCCTTCCCCTAACCTTAACCCTTTAACCTAACTCCTATCCCAGACTATTTGCATTGCCCCCCATTTACGCTGCTGCTATTCTCTGTTTATTATCTATGCATAGTCACTTTAACTCTACCTACATGTACATATTACCTCAATTACCCTGACTAGCCGGTGCCCCCGCCCATTGACTCTGTACCAGTACCCTCTGTATATAGCCTCACTATTGTTATTTTACTGCTGCTATTTAATTATTTACTTTTATTTCGTGTTTTTTTACTTATCTATTTTTTACTTAACAGATATTTTTCTTAACTGCATTGTTGTTTAAGGGCTTGTAAGTAAGCATTTCACTGTAAGGTCTATACGTGTTTGTATTCGGGGCATGTGACATATCAAATTTGATTTGAACCCCTAGCCTAGCGAAATAAAACAACAGTAAAAAGACAGGCTATATACAGTAGCAAGGCTATAATAGTAGCGAGGCTACATACAGACACCGGTTAGTCAGGCTGATTGAGGTAGTATGTACATGTAGATATGGTTAAAGTGACTATGCATATATGATGAACAGAGAGTAGCAGCAGCGTAAAAGAGGGGCTGGGGGGGGGCAATGCAAATAGTCCGGGTAGCCATTTGATGACCTTTTCAGGAGTCATATGGCTTGGGGGTAAAAACTGTTGAGAAGCCTTTTTGTCCTACACTTGGCACTCCGGTACCGCTTGCCATGCAGTAGTATAGAGAACAGTCTATGACTGGGGTGGCTGGAGTCTTTGACAATATTTAGGGCCTTCCTCTGAAACCGCCTGGTCTAGATATCCTGGATGGTAGACGGTTTAGCCCCAGTGATGTACTGGGCCGTACGCACTACACTCTGTAGTGTCTTGCGGTCGGAGGCCGAGCAATTACCATACCAGGCAGTGATGCAACCAGTCAGGATGCTCTCGATGTTGCAGCTGTAGAACCTTTTGAGGATCTCAGGACCCATGCCAAATCTTTTTAGTCTCCTGAGGGGGAATAGGCTTTGTCGTGCCCTTTTATTGACTGTCTTGGTGTGTTTGGACCATTCTAATTTGTTGTTGATGTGGACACCAAGGAACTTGAAGCACTCAACCTGCTCCACTACAGCCCCGTCGATGAGAATGGGGGCATGCTCGGGTCCTCCTTTGCCTGTAGTCCACAATCATCTCCTTAGTCTTGGTTACGTTGAGGGATAGGTTGTTATTCTGGCACCACCCGGCCAGGTCTCTGACCTCCTCCCTATAGGCTGTCTCGTCGTTGTCGGTGATCAGGCCTACCACTGTTGTGTTGTCTGCAAACGATGGTGTTGGAGTCGTGCCTGGCCATGCAGTCGTGGGTGAACAGGAGGGGACTGAGCACGCACACCTGGGGAGCTCCAGTGTTGAGGATCAGCGTGACAGATGTGTTGCTACCTACCCTCACCACCTGGGGGCAGCCGGTCAGGAAGTCCAGGATCCAGTTGCAGAGGGATGTGTTTAGTCCCAGGATCCTTAGCTTAGTGATGAGCTTTGCGGGTACTATGGTGTTGAACACTGCATCATCTGTGGATCTGTTTGGCCGATATGCAAATTGGAGTGGGTCTAGGGTTTCTGGGATAATGGTGTTGATGTGAGCCATTACCAGCCTTTCAAAGCACTTCATGGCTATGGACGTGAGTGCTACTGGTCTATAGTCATTTAGGCAGGTTGCCTTTGTTCTTGGGCACAAGGACTATGGTGGTCTGCTTGAAACACGCTGCTATTACAGACACAGTCAGGGACATGTTGAAAATGTCAGTGAAGGGCCTCCCGGGTGGCGCAGTGGTTAAGGGCGCTGTACTGCAGCGCCAGCTGTGCAATCAGAGACTCTGGGTTCGCGCCCAGACTCTGTCGTAACCGGCAGCGACCGGGAGGTCTGTGGGGGCGACGCACAATTGGCCTAGTGTCGTCCGGGTTAGGCAGGTAGGGATGTCCTTGTCTCATTGCGCACCAGCGACTCCTGTGGCGGGCCGGGCGGCATGTGCGCTAACCAAGGTCGCCAGGTGCATGGTGTTTCCTCCAACACATTGGTGCGGCTGGCTTCCGGGTTGGATGTACGCTGTGTTAAGAAGCAGTGCGGCTTGGTTGTGCTGTGTATCGGAGGACGCATGACTTTCAACCTTCGTCTCTCCCGAGCCCGTACGGGAGTTGTAGCGATGAGACAAGATAGTAGCCACTAAAGCAATTGGATACCACGAAATTGGGGAGAAAAAGGGGTCAAATTTAAATTAAAAAAGAAAGAAAATGTCAGTGAAGACACCTGCCAGTTGGTCAGTAACATATCATACGTTTTGCAAATTCGTAACATATATGAAATGGATGATGGATGTCCACAAATGAATAAATACTAAATGGAGTGTCTCGGCTTAACGTACAGAATAATATGAAATGCTCCGAGACCAGGTTGGTCTACACAACGTCAGCTAAAACCTTTTGAGAACAGGAAGCAGAAATGTACTATGTGTAAGAATATAGCTTCCGTCCCTCTCCTCGAACCAGGGACCCTCTGCACACATCGACAACACCCTCGAAGTATCGTCACCCATCGCTCCACAAATGCAGCGGGCCATGCAAAGCAAGGGGAACAACTACTTCAAGGTCTCAGAGTGAGTGACATCACCAATTGAAACGTTATTAGCGCACCCCCCGCTAACTAGCTAACCGTTTCACATCGGTTACATATGTACCATTTGGACTGTACCACAGTATTGGTTTAGGAATAGCTATAAGAAGGCCTCTTTCTCTTTTTTTACTCCTTGTCTGACAGACACACTCACACAAACATGCCCAGACACAAGGTTAGTCTCACCATTTTAATTTTTATCAAGTTCATACAAAGAACACTTAGTAAGGTTTCCTCTAAAAACAGATGGTTAAAAAGCCAGACAATAAGTTTGACCTTGACTCTTCATCAAAAATTATTTTGTAATTAGTGCTGTAAAAACGGAAACAATCTTCATCATCATTATCATCGTCGTCATCAATGATGACCTCTTTTAAAATGTAAGTAAACATCTAGGGAATGAAAGGACCCTGTTGATGGTAGTGAGGGTTTCTTTATGAGACTGATTGATCTGCATAGAACTAAAGTGTTAAGCTTGGGTGGGAGGGGTTTTTAATTCCCCTCATATCAATGTCCTCTGTCTTTGTGGAAGGAGCTCATTGGAACTCTCTAATCAACTGATCTGCTGCCCAAATGCAACATCCTGTAAACCTTTAGTGTAGTTATATTAACGCTCTATAATAGGAGTATGCTGCTATGTATTTCAGTCTTTTAACCTGAACATTTAACATTCCTAATTCAGGACATTGCCTCAGGTAGTCCACTACTGGAGTGGGAGGATGCGAGAGAGGGATGTGGTTTGTGGCGTTTGGCTCTTTGCTCTCTCTGATGGAGTCAGTCCAGACCCTGGAGACATTTAAATGAAGTCAAACATCAGTGACAGCTGGCCTGGGTCTCCGTGGGGATGCGGTGGCAGAACAAAACAAATGCAGGGCACTAGGAGAGAGGGATGCCCAGATAAATGCTGAATTCATGGAGTACTTGCCCAGACCAAAGGGTTCCATTTTTTTTCTTCTTTCGACAGTGCCTGCCTTCCTTATACAATGTGAATGATAGCCACCAAATGAACATAAAATATGCTTTTCATTTGTCTTGCCTGTTCTTCTGGAATTGTATTTACTGTGTACTGTGTGTACTGTACTGAATGCATGTGTGTTCGTGTGTACACATTTATTCACATGTAGGCCTACACATTTTTCTAGACATTAAATATACATTTTTAGCTCCATTTCTCGTGGCCTTTAACTATGAATAAAGAACTGCATAATCAAAACCACATGTAAACAGAGAACATAAGAACACCTGCAACAACAAAGATTATTTTTAGATGTCAGGGCAGTATAATTAGTACAGGCCCGTCAGCTAAATTAATATAATTTCTGGTCAAAACATGCAATGTTCCAGCACCTTAATTACCTTGTATCTCCATTCTATCTAGACAGCCTGGGCATATTAAGAGGTGTTCAAACCAATTTTTGGATTCCTTTAAAGGCCATAGACCTTGAATATAAATCAAATTAGATGACAATTTTATTTAAAACAATCCAATTGTACATTTATAATTGGGCTATTTTATTGACCAAGTCTACAACGTCTTGCAACGGTACTTGATAGATGCTTGGTTAAGGACGTCAATTAAAATCTTCCCTATGGTTTCTTCCTTGTCTAAAGAGTTTACTGATACCTTTTTATGATGCTGAGGAAGAGGTGGGTATGGCGGCTTAATGGTAATGAAGCTGATACTGGGCCCCCTCTTAAGGTTAAGATTAAAAAAGAGTACCAGTATTTGCCCTGCTTTACGAAGCGGAGTAGGGGGAAGGTGTGGTAAGAAGGGGGGACTTTTAGCTGATAGAACAAGGAGTAGGCCTCCCCTCTTTAGCTTCGCATGTTGTCAGATAACTTCACATACTCCAGGGGTTTGGAACGCTTCTGCCAGCTAACAACCAAGAGAAACAGATTCAGCCAAATCGGAGATGTCTGAAAAAAATTAATTTGGACACCGCAATCTGGGTGACCCAAACACGGGTAGCTCTCCACTTAACGCAAAATGAGAGAAAGATGTGTTTTTCTTGTTTAAGTCTATAAAAAGCCCTTATATAAAACAAGTATTTAACCATTTTTAAAGCAGACAAGTGGTACAATATATACACACAAGTACTTAGCAATCAAAGGTAGTCGACTACCAAAAGTATGGAACAACACATGATTTGCAGATACAAGCTGCACAGGAATCACAAATCTTCAATCATCATTGTTAATGTATTGCCAAAGCACTTGAATACAATGCATTTTTGACATGAATACACGAGTGTATGTACCATACATAGTATCCGAAAAAGCACAAGCTTCAAACACAGGACGTTTTCTGTTGGGAAGAAGTGCGTGGCCAGTTTGGAATCTGAAAGCACTTCATCAGTCAAACGCTACTTTTTTGAAAGGACTTTCCCATCTGAATACAGTACAAAACAAATCATACACAATATATTGCTAAGGATGAAACCCAAGTATGTCTACCAGGTTGCATTCAGATAACCTGTTGTAGAATAGTTGCGTTTAAGGAAGTTTTACAAAGAACAGTCATTCAGCTCTTTTAGGGTGCTGTATATACAGTGTAATCAGTAGAGATTGAGTATGCACACTAAGCTGATGGTCCACAGTCTGACATTCCCACTGTGTGCGATCAGTTACGTGTACTCAATTTCTCCTGATAAGAATTGTTTTGGTCCAGCACCTACAACCACAGAATGGGCGGCTGTGAGATATACATGGCTCCTCTGTCCTGCTGTGGTATATCATTTACATCATCCAGTGTTGAGAAACTGAGGCAAAACTTTGGGCCAGTAAGCCTTCGTCAGCTTTAATTCACTTTTGACTGTCCAGCATAGACTGAGGCAATCCAAAACCAGCGGGCTTACTGTGACAGTATTGGTGTAGGATTCACTGTACGGAGGCCTGCGGCAAAAAGACTCTGGCATACCTGTGGGCCAAAAAGGCCCTTCACCGGGTAAATGATACTCACGGAGGGTGTCACTATTTAGAACAGTCAGCAGTGTTTGTCTCCCGTGGGTCAGATATACCTGCGCGTCAACATTTGCTCAGGACTAGGATGGGAAGAAGAGGGACATTAAGGTGGAATCTCAGCCAATTACAGTGCTTCATTCCACTATAGGAGGCAAGCCAAGGCGCTAGCCTGGCGACATCCTGGTGCCTCGCTAGCTGTCAGCTTGGCCCCAGGCTGTGTTTGTCCTTGAAGCCTCAGAGGCTCTCCCTCCTCATGGAGACTCCCTGGAGCCTGAAGGATCCATGTGTCACAACGTCAGCATCGTTCAGCTAGCATTAGCAACACTATCCTAGTGCTTGCAGCCTGTAGAGCTCAGATGGGGTTTCAGAGGTGTCCACTCTTGCAGGCCAGCCCTGATAACTGCTTGTAGGTTTGTGTTTCCTTTAGTATGGCCTTGCTGAAATTGTGTCTGTAAAATAACATTTGAATCCGTCCAATAGTAAAAGGTCATGGAGAGCTAATCAAGCTTTTATTCTGAGTGGAAAGGGTTCTCAGAGTTCTGATTCGCTAATGCAACTTCCTCTGTCGGAGAAGCGCAGGAGGAGAGAGAAGAGAGAATTAATAAAAGCTCAGTGGTGTGATTTCTGAGAAAACAGTCCTAAATATCTTTCAGAAGAGCCTGAGATTGCAACAACAACAACACTTCTGGGTCTATGTAGCTCTGCTTCCACCTCAGCTCCCCACATTTAAAGGACTCCGGAAAGGTGCAGAGTCAGACTCCAGAGAGAGGGTTTGCAGATAGATGGGTACTTATTGCTTTGCAGACAGAACATATTGCTTGTTACTTGCACACATCCATTGCTTGTTCACAACCACTAATGCATCCTGAACGATAAAGGAGAGAGTCCATAGAATACTTTATATGGCTGGGCTGTTAAGCTAAGAATCATTGTGTGTAACCCCCCCGTTTACGATTTGAAGTTGGAGAAAGCTAAATGGTGACCGTGCATGCTGCATACGGTAGCTATGAGTGCAGATGTGCATGATGCATATTTATACATGTACTGTGCATAACCCAACACTTCTCTATTTCTGATTTACTTTTATTCAACCATATCATAAAAACAACAACTCCAAGTGGGTCTTAGGTAGATTACATAACAGCTTTAGAAATCCTGAAGTATGAACCATGGACAGATCAATCAAATCCCCAATGAAATGTAACATAAGCATAAACCCATAAACGTAATAGTCTGCACGTAGTTTAAATCCATTCAAATGTCTTATATTCTATATCATGCTGCTACAGTGAAACCACTCGATGTCTGTCCGTAACACAGAATGGCTCGACAATAGCAGCCGAATGAATCTCCAAATCATTTAACACTGTGAAAGCCCTGCTCCACTCCATGCATGCCTAGTGTGTGAGAGTGCGTGAGGGCCTGCCATGCTGGCGATTGGGTATCATTAGTTATGGCTGCACCCCCCGTGAGGAGGCATGGTGTCCCCTGGCTGGGAACAGCTTGGAAGACCATGCAGGGGTTGGATGCTGGAGGCTCCCACCGTAAGTCAACCCCACTGGGAAAGGGAGAGCAGAGGAAAGGGGGTCTGGTGGAGCTCAGGAACAGGCTGGAAGCTGGTTGGTGGGGAGGAGCTAGCAGCAAATGGTGAATGACTCTAGTAAACACGACTGACTGGCTGCCATCCGTTGATACGGTTCCACCTGTCTGGAATACGCTGGGTGTAGGTATGCACTGCGGCGTAACCTGTTTACTTAAGATAATACATTAAGCTTGAGGCTTGGGCTAAATTGCAGCAAATGTATGGTGAAGGACGGCGCTTGTGTGAACTTAGACATATCAGGTTTCCATGCAAATATTGTACCTTGCGGTCAAGTGTAAAATGATAACGAGCCAAGAGGAGTTGCTTGCTCTCCTGTAGCTGGAAATAATCCTTGTGGTTTGGGAAAAACTTACTGTAATGTCTATGTTTAGCCACTAGCTTCAACCCAGCTGCATTTACAGTGACTCATTATACATATAGATGAACCATACACCTGCATTCAACAAAATAATCATATTAAAGCCTATTTTAATATTACAATAATATATGCATGCATCACATGAATTGCTGCCAGTCTGGAAGACATATTTTTATAAAATACTCTGTATGAGTTTTCTTTCTTCCTGACTTTTGTGCATTCATGTTTGGATAAATTCTTCAACAGCAAGCCAAAGCTAAGATAAAATAAAAAAGCAATGACCTTTACTTCACACCTACAACTTTCCACCCTTGCATTGCCTTTGGCACCATATTACCCGGGACAGACACGGTGGCCTGTCCTGCCCTCTAGCAGGCGCCTATTGTCCCTTGCGATTTGCATTGAAGCTTCACTAACATAGACCGTACCAGTTAACACGACTGTGGTGACCGTGCTGATACCTGTGCTGTTTGCCCTTTCCGATGCATGCATCACCGGTTAAGACAACAACAAACAACACATCGCTGAGAGACGTGGACACTGACGATCCCCAGGGAGTCTCCAGACACAACCACTGTGTGAGATTCCCCAGCTTTGATGACCAGGGGGCCTGAAGCTTCAGGGCTCTTCTCCAGCAGGTGACGAACAGGAGGTGCTTGCCGCACCAAACCTCTGTCCGGCTTAGTTCCTCATCCCTTACGCTTCAGGATGAATAAACAAGCACCTCCTTTCCCGCTGTTTCTCTCTCTTCCTCTCCCTCTCTCTCTCGGTGGTACAGATTTGCCAGAATGGTATCTTACTCTGTTCTGGATGGAGAGTGATGGGAGCTGACAAGACAATGGCATTGTCACTGCTGTTGTTCAGGGTCCTGGGGGTGCTTTACCAATGTGTACCACTCTGACAGGCTGCAAAAAGTAGAAGAGTGTGTAAGTGTGTGTGTGTGTGGGGGGGGTTGTAGAGTAGTGGTGCCAGGGGGAGCAAAGAGGAGATTGACCAAAACAAAACAGGGAGGACGCTGGGACAGAGAGGGAATTTAGGGGAACCAGGTCTAGAGAGAGCGAGTCACTTCATGTGATCGTTACCTTCCGTTTTGGGTGTTACATTATC
The DNA here is from genome assembly GCF_018296145.1 of Oncorhynchus tshawytscha. NCBI lineage: Eukaryota > Metazoa > Chordata > Actinopteri > Salmoniformes > Salmonidae > Oncorhynchus > Oncorhynchus tshawytscha. Next base: position 78,608,609 of record NC_056437.1, read on the forward strand.
AATAACGAAGACAACCTGCAATTAAAATAGCAAAAGAAGATTGCTTGTTCCTATTCGTCTCCCCAGCCATCAACATGACATTGATTCGTACAAAAAGCTCTCGCTCCCTGGCCTTACTCCCAGTCCTATAGACTCTTTTCTTGCCCTCCTGCTCACCAAACATTCATGCTCAGACTGTGACCTCTGTCTTGCTGTTGGTGGGCAGCCCCTTGTTTTTGGGGTGCATGTGGGGCGACTGTCCATAGCCCAGAGGCTGGGAGAAGAGTTCCGGGAGCGTCTCAATGCTGAACTTCCGCTTGTTGGAGTAGGCCTGCCGGCGGCTGTTGGGCTGTTGATGTAACTGCTGTTGATGTTGTTGATGTTGCGGATGCTGCTGATGCTGCGCATGCTGCGGATGCTGTTGCAGTGCCTGCCCGATGTGGGAGGCCGTTGGATGCTGGACATGGCCCTTACTGGGGTCCCAGACTTTGAAGGCCGAGCTAGAGGTAAGCGGGTGGGTGTTAGTCTTGGAGATCTTGGGCTTGGGGAGCTGGGCGGCGGTGATGGTTATGGCCAGTGGGGCGTGGATGTCTGGAGGGGGCAGGAAGGGCTTGTCCTTGTGAAAGGCGATGGGCTGGAAGGTGGGGGGCGAGGAGTGATGGCGGGAGTAGTCCACCATGGGGTAGCCCTTGTAGTAGTCTCTTGCTGCCGTATCTGCTGCGAGAAAGGGGAGGAGACAAAGGTGGGCGAGAGAGAGAGAAGAATGTGGTTAGTGGTATAGAGGTCAAAATACCTTACAAATAGTTTTAATATTTTCCTTTGACATGGTATCCACTCAACCTGTGGGTCCACAATGAGTTATATGGGTCAGAATATCTACCTGGTACCCCCAGAGACCTCAACAATGTCCTCCTTTGTTCAGATACAGTAAGAGCTCTGTTATCCAGTGGCCAAACCCCTAAACCAAGTTAAAACAAACAAAACAACAATGAAAATCTGTAAGGATCTGCTGCACAAGCATCTCCTCCCTACTTTATCATGCTGTAAAGACAAGTGTGATTCCAGGTAATTACATTGTACACATGTAATTAAACCAGCCATAGCAGTGTAATAGACCCCATCATATTGTCGCTGTAATAAATGCTGGAATTGAAGAGCACAGATTTATAAAATTCACTGAGTTACCCCACTCATATCACTTCAATAGCTTTGAACCTCACCCAACCTCTCTGTTTTAATTAAATGTACACATTTAGGCAAGTTATACAAGACACTGTGTCCCTTTCTGGAGTCACTTGTATGCTATTCTGCTGCCAAGGGACGAATTAAGGTGAGACACCTCTCCCCCTGTGTTAATCCTTGTGCCGTTGGCTGTGTATTATATACCATGAAAGGAACCAGTAGCTTTAACACCATCATCCCTAAACCAGCCAACCTGTCAGGTAAACCTACAATGACATGGAGGTAGAGCTGCACAGAGTGTACAGCATCTTACACCCACAGGGGCTTGCATCTGTGTGTGTGTGTGTGTGTCTGTGTGTGTGTGTGTGTCTGTGTGTGTGTGTGTCTGTGTGTCTGTGTGTGTGTCTGTGTCTGTGTGTGTGTCTGTCTGTGTGTGTCTGTGTGTGTGTGTCTGTGTGTGTGTCTGTGTGTGTGTGTGTCTGTGTGTCTGTGTGTCTGTCTGTCTGTCTGTCTGTCTGTCTGTCTGTCTGTCTGTCTGTCTGTCTGTCTGTCTGTCTGTCTGTCTGTCTGTCTGTCTGTGTGTGTGTGTGTGTGTATGTGTGTATCTGTGTGTCTGTGTGTGTGTCTGTCTGTCTGTGTGTGTGTGTGTCTGTGTGTGTGTGTGTGTGTGTGTGTGTGTGTGTGTGTGTGTGTGTGTGTGTGTGTGTGTGTGTGTGTGTGTCTGTCTGTCTGTCTGTGTGTGTGTGTGTGTGTGTGTCTGTGTGTGTGTGTCTGTGTGTCTGTGTGTGTGTGCTTGAGAGGGGGGTTAAAATGCCTGAAGCCCTGTACCGTTAACGTTGAATGAAAACAAATAAGAAAAAAAAGCAACAGCAACTGGCGGATATGCTGGAGTTTTGAGGGGAGTAAAAATAGAGTGGGTTTAGAGTGTCGTGTCGTATTAGTGAGGGAGCCCTGAGTGCTGCTTCATGAGGTCACAGCCGCCAAACCCTCAGCCCTCAGACACTAACAACCTTGTTCGCCCCACTGTTGTGTCATTTAGGTTTTTCTCCCCTATTCTGTTTGAAAAAATTATCCTGGTTGTTTCTTTCCCCCCTCAGCCTCTGAGTGTGTGTGTCTGTTTTATAGTATCTCAAAGTGCATCAAAAGCAAAAAACAAACAGGCAATACATCATCATGAGTAGCCTATCTATAGCTGGCTAGATCGACCAATGGAGGCCAAGTCTTTGAGTGCATACCTCCTCCAAAGATGGAGAGTGAGGGCTACAGGCTATCCTTTCCGGTTCATATGTAAAGCCGTAACTGATGGTGCATTGAAGACAACAGGGAACACCCCCAAAAAATGCTCCGACTGAGAAAATTGTTTTGAATGGTCAGCCAACTCGGAACTACAGGTCAGAAACTCGGGCGTTATTCTAGAGCTCTGACTTCTCCAACCTGAAGATCACAAAGTTATGATTTTTCCCACTGTGAGCTAATTTTGTTTCCGAATTCCCAGTTGTCTTGAACGTACCAAAACTAATATGTTTCGGCCATGGCATACTTCATTTTTTACAATACAGTATGTGCTAAATAGCATGTAGTGCAATTAGTACACAGTATGCAGTTTCAGTAAATAGTAGGCAAGCCAGATTTCGGCCTATGTGCATATTGTTTATTTTTTTAAACTTTATTTAACTAGGCAAGTCAGTTAAGAACAAATTCTTATTTTCAATGACGGCCTAGGAACAGTGGGTTAACTGCCTGTTCAGGGGCAGAACGACAGATTTGTACCTTGTCAGCTCGGGGGAGAGGAGAGAGAAAGGAGAGGAACTACAGATGTATAACGCTGCTTTAAATGGACAAATCACTGAAATGATTTTACGCAAGGCATTAAACGACTATTATGCTGATAATGACAGTGCTCTTAAAAGGCCTGATTTCATGTTGTGGCATGTGCCACGTTTGGCAAGTCATGGGAGGATTAAATGGCTATGTTGCCAACGCAACTGTATACAGGCATGTGTTTATACATTCTAAATATTCTAAAGGATAAGCAGCTTGATTCCAGCAGACCATGTGACAGTGTAAACCCTGTCACATGGCTTCTCTAAAGAATAGCAGTCTAGCAGGTGCCAAGTCATTCATTCTGAAGACTTCCATTGATCCCCACAACACAGCCATTTTGAGGCCAAGTAGGGGTGTGCTGTAAAAAGCCAAATTTTAAAAATGACAACAACTGACATTGCACCAGACTAGACCGACATTTTATCTCTTTATCTTTACTAGTGATGCTCGAAACCCATGCTATCCAACTACTACCATGCTTGCTAAGAAAAATTTGCACGAAAGTGACCTCGGGGTTGCAGCAGCATGCGTTTTGTCACGGGGAAACACTGACGTTCTCGGCCGACGGCACAGGAAGTGCACGGTGAGAGAGCATATGCGCTGAAGGCGGGGGACCGGCAATGAAGCCTCGCTGCCCTCTCTGTCCATTTCTCGCCTTCTCCATCACTTTTTCGCACTACCCCTTTGTGCCCTAGCAGAAATTCTCAGGTCGTTAGTGTTTAATTAAGATATAGGGCTACAACTACATCCTGGTCCAAGGACCTGCTGGTACACCTGGCAGAAGTTGGCTGACGCCTGAGCCAAAGCCGCTGAACTACACTCTGTCCTCTCAATGACTTTGCCAGCACGTGGTGACGTGCCGTGTTGTTTATTGGCTTGCTGGGGGTTACAATCACGTGTGAAGAGATGAGAGGGCTAAGCCTATATCCCAAATGAGTTGCTGTGTGTGAGAGTGCCCTTATGAGTGTGTCTGTGTGTGCCCTTATGAGTGTGTCTATGTGTGCCCTTATGAGTGTCTGTGTGTGCCCTTATGAGTGTGTATGTATGTGCCCTTATGAGTGTGTCTGTGTGTGCCCTAATGAGTGTGTATGTGTGTGCCCTTATGAGTGTGTGTGTGTATGTGCCCATATGAGTGTCTGTGTGTGCGCTTGTGAGTGAGTGTGTCTGTGTGAGCGCTTGTGTGTGTCTGTGTGAGCGTTTGTGAGTGTCTGTGTGAGCGTTTGTGAGTGTCTGTGTGAGCGTTTGTGAGTGTGTCTGTGTGAGCGTTTGTGAGTGTCTGTGTGAGCGTTTGTGAGTGTCTGTGTGAGCGTTTGTGAGTGTCTGTGTGAGCGTTTGTGAGTGTGTCTGTGTGAGCGTTTGTGAGTGTGTCTGTGTGAGCGTTTCTAAGCCTATATCCCAAATGAGTTGCTGTGTGTGAGAGTGCCCTTATGAGTGTGTCTGTGTGTGCCCTTATGAGTGTGTCTATGTGTGCCCTTATGAGTGTCTGTGTGTGCCCTTATGAGTGTGTATGTATGTGCCCTTATGAGTGTGTCTGTGTGTGCCCTAATGAGTGTGTCTGTGTGTGCCCTTATGAGTGTGTGTGTATGTGCCCATATGAGTGTCTGTGTGTGCGCTTGTGAGTGAGTGTGTCTGTGTGAGCGCTTGTGTGTGTCTGTGTGAGCGTTTGTGAGTGTCTGTGTGAGCGTTTGTGAGTGTCTGTGTGAGCGTTTGTATGTGTCTGTGTGAGCGTTTGTGAGTGTCTGTGTGAGCGTTTGAGTGTCTGTGTGAGCGTTTGTATGTGTCTGTGTGAGCCTGTGTGAGCGTTTGTATGTGTCTGTGTGAGTTTGTATGTGTCTGTGTGAGCGTTTGTGAGTGTGTCTGTGTGAGCGTTTGTGAGTGTCTGTGTGAGCGTTTGATGTGTCTGTGTGAGCGTTTGTATGTGTCTGTGTGAGCGTTTGTATGTGTCTGTGTGAGCGTTTGTATGTGTCTGTGTGAGCGTTTGTATGTGTCTGTGTGAGCGTTTGTATGTGTCTGTGTGAGCGTTTGTGAGTGTCTGTGTGAGCGTTTGTATGTGTCTGTGTGAGCGTTTGTATGTGTCTGTGTGCGCGTTTGTATGTGTCTGTGTGAGCGTTTGTATGTGTCTGTGTGAGCGTTTGTATGTGTCTGTGTGAGCGTTTGTATGTGTCTGTGTGAGCGTTTGTGAGTGTCTGTGTGAGCGTTTGTATGTGTCTGTGTGAGCGTTTGTATGTGTCTGTGTGAGCGTTTGTATGTGTCTGTGCCTCAATGTCTTTCCATGTTTCATTAACATTGTTTAGATTCTCGTGCATCAACCTGCTTTTCTGCTTTTGTGGCCATCTGCAAGCATTTGTGTGTGTGTGTGTGTGTGTGTGTGTGTGTGTGTGTGTGTGTGTGTGTGTGTGTGTGTGTGTGTGTGTGTGTGTGCGCGTAGGCATGTGTGTGTCCACAGGACCATACAGCCGTGAGGTGGGCCCTTCTCGATGATGGCCCGATGAGCCGGCATGCCAACCTGCTGTGCCAGAGGACCCCAGCTGGCACCACGGATGGCAGCCACGCCATTGTCTGTACAACCTACAACTATGTGTCTGTGTGAGTGTGTGTAGAGTGTGTGTGTGGTGGGTATAGTGTCTGTGTGGTGTGTAGAGTAGCTCTAAAAAATGTATGCTGTTTAAAAGTGACTACATTAAAGAGCGGACCAAGTCATCCACATACGTATTCGGTTTAGGGTCCTCCTGGTGACAAGGGTTGGGGATTATAAAATGTGCTTTCATCAAACAGAAAGG